>NW_026525395.1:107461-140590 GCF_943734705.1 Anopheles coustani | reverse complement strand
AGCACCTCCAAAAGTGTTTGGATGTAGTTGGAATTACGTAAAAAGTGCTTCGAAGCACCTTCAAAGGTGTTTGGATGTAGCTGGAATTACGTCAAAAGTGCTTCGAAGCACCTTCAAAGGTGTTTGGATGTACTTGGAATTACGTCAAAAGTGCTTCGAAGCACCTTCAAAGGTGTTTGGATGTAGTTGGAATTACGTCAAAAGTGCTTCGTAGCACCTCCAAAGGTGTTTGGATGTAGTTGAAATTACGTCAAAAGTGCTTCGAAGCACCTTCAAAGGTGTTTGAATGTAGCTGGAATTACGTCAAAAGTGCTTCGAAGCACCTTCAAAGGTGTTTGGATGTAGCTGGAATTACGTAAAAAGTGCTTCGAAGCACCTTCAAAGGTGTTTGGATGTACTTGGAATTACGTAAAAAGTCCTTCGAAGCACCTCCAAAGGTGTTTGGATGTAGTTGAAATTACGTAAAAAGTGCTTCGAAGCACCTTCAAAGGTGTTTGGATGTAGCTGGAATTACGTCAAAAGTGCTTCGTAGCACCTCCAAAAGTGTTTGGATGTAGTTGGAATTACGTAAAAAGTGCTTCGAAGCACCTTCAAAGGTGTTTGGATGTAGCTGGAATTACGTCAAAAGTGCTTCGAAGCACCTTCAAAGGTGTTTGGATGTACTTGGAATTACGTCAAAAGTGCTTCGAAGCACCTTCAAAGGTGTTTGGATGTAGTTGGAATTACGTCAAAAGTGCTTCGTAGCACCTCCAAAAGTGTTTGGATGTAGTTGGAATTACGTAAAAAGTGCTTCGAAGCACCTTCAAAGGTGTTTGGATGTAGTTGGAATTACGTCAAAAGTGCTTCGAAGCACCTTCAAAGGTGTTTGGATGTAGTTGGAATTACGTAAAAAGTGCTTCGAAGCACCTTCAAAGGTGTTTGGATGTAGCTGGAATTACGTCAAAAGTGCTTCGTAGCACCTCCAAAGGTGTTTGGATGTAGTTGAAATTACGTAAAAAGTGCTTCGAAGCACCTTCAAAGGTGTTTGAATGTAGCTGGAATTACGTAAAAAGTCCTTCGAAGCACCTCCAAAGGTGTTTGAATGTAGCTGGAATTACGTAAAAAGTGCTTCGAAGCACCTTCAAAGGTGTTTGGATGTAGCTGGAATTACGTCAAAAGTGCTTCGTAGCACCTCCAAAAGTGTTTGGATGTAGTTGGAATTACGTAAAAAGTGCTTCGAAGCACCTTCAAAGGTGTTTGGATGTAGCTGGAATTACGTCAAAAGTGCTTCGTAGCACCTCCAAAGGTGTTTGGATGTAGTTGAAATTACGTCAAAAGTGCTTCGTAGCACCTTCAAAGGTGTTTGGATGTAGTTGGAATTACGTCAAAAGTGCTTCGAAGCACCTCCAAAGGTGTTTGGATGTAGTTGGAATTACGTAAAAAGTGCTTCGAAGCACCTTCAAAGGTGTTTGGATGTAGTTGAAATTACGTACAAAGTGCTACGTAGCACCTTCTTAGTTGTTTGGATGTAGTTGAAATTACGTCAAAAGTGCTTCGTAGCACCTTCAAAGGTGTTTGGATGTAGTTGGAATTACGTCAAAAGTGCTTCGAAGCACCTCCAAAGGTGTTTGGATGTAGTTGGAATTACGTAAAAAGTGCTTCGAAGCACCTTCTTAGTTGTTTGGATGTGGGTGGAATTACGTACAAAGTGCTTCGTAGCACCTTCTAAGTTGTTTGGATGTGGGTGGAATTACGTACAAAGTGCTTCGTAGCACCTTCTAAGTTGTTTGGATGTGGGTGGAATTACGTACAAAGTGCTTCGTAGCACCTTCTAAGTTGTTTGGATGTGGGTGGAATTACGTACAAAGTGCTACGTAGCACCTTCTTAGTTGTTTGGATGTGGGTGTAATTACGTACAAAGTGCTTCGTAGCACCTTCTTAGTTGTTTGGATGTGGGTGGAATTACGTACAAAGTGCTTCGTAGCACCTTCTTAGTTGTTTGGATGTGGGTGGAATTACGTACAAAGTGCTACGTAGCACCTTTTAAGTTGTTTGGATGCGGGTGGAATTACGTACAAAGTGCTACGTAGCACCTTCTTAGTTGTTTGGATGTGGGTGGAATTACGTACAAAGTGCTTCGTAGCACCTTCTAAGTTGTTTGGATGTGGGTGGAATTACGTACAAAGTGCTACGTAGCACCTTCTTAGTTGTTTGGATGTGGGTGTAATTACGTACAAAGTGCTTCGTAGCACCTTCTTAGTTGTTTGGATGTGGGTGGAATTACGTACAAAGTGCTTCGTAGCACCTTCTTAGTTGTTTGGATGTGGGTGGAATTACGTACAAAGTGCTACGTAGCACCTTTTAAGTTGTTTGGATGCGGGTGGAATTACGTACAAAGTGCTACGTAGCACCTTCTTAGTTGTTTGGATGTGGGTGGAATTACGTACAAAGTGCTACGTAGCACCTTTTAAGTTGTTTGGATGCGGGTGGAATTACGTACAAAGTGCTACGTAGCACCTTCTTAGTTGTTTGGATGTGGGTGGAATTACGTACAAAGTGCTACGTAGCACCTTCTAAGTTGTTTGGATGTGGGTGGAATTACGTACAAAGTGCTTCGTAGCACCTTCTAAGTTGTTTGGATGTGGGTGGAATTACGTACAAAGTGCTTCGTAGCACCTTTTAAGTTGTTTGGATGCGGGTGGAATTACGTACAAAGTGCTACGTAGCACCTTCTTAGTTGTTTGGATGTGGGTGGAATTACGTACAAAGTGCTTCGTAGCACCTTCTTAGTTGTTTGGATGTGGGTGGAATTACGTACAAAGTGCTTCGTAGCACCTTCTAAGTTGTTTGGATGTGGGTGGAATTACGTACAAAGTGCTTCGTAGCACCTTCTAAGTTGTTTGGATGTGGGTGGAATTACGTACAAAGTGCTTCGTAGCACCTTTTAAGTTGTTTGGATGTGGGTGGAATTACGTACAAAGTGCTTCGTAGCACCTTCTAAGTTGTTTGGATGTGGGTGGAATTACGTACAAAGTGCTTCGTAGCACCTTCTAAGTTGTTTGGATGTGGGTGGAATTACGTACAAAGTGCTTCGTAGCACCTTTTAAGTTGTTTGGATGTGGGTGGAATTACGTACAAAGTGCTACGTAGCACCTTTTAAGTTGTTTGGATGCGGGTGGAATTACGTACAAAGTGCTACGTAGCACCTTCTTAGTTGTTTGGATGTGGGTGGAATTACGTACAAAGTGCTTCGTAGCACCTTCTTAGTTGTTTGGATGTGGGTGGAATTACGTACAAAGTGCTTCGTAGCACCTTTTAAGTTGTTTGGATGTGGGTGGAATTACGTACAAAGTGCTACGTAGCACCTTTTAAGTTGTTTGGATGTGGGTGGAATTACGTACAAAGTGCTACGTAGCACCTTTTAAGTTGTTTGGATGCGGGTGGAATTACGTACAAAGTGCTACGTAGCACCTTTTAAGTTGTTTGGATGCGGGTGGAATTACGTACAAAGTGCTACGTAGCACCTTCTAAGTTGTTTGGATGTGGGTGGAATTACGTACAAAGTGCTACGTAGCACCTTCTTAGTTGTTTGGATGTGGGTGGAATTACGTACAAAGTGCTTCGTAGCACCTTCTTAGTTGTTTGGATGTGGGTGGAATTACGTACAAAGTGCTACGTAGCACCTTTTAAGTTGTTTGGATGCGGGTGGAATTACGTACAAAGTGCTACGTAGCACCTTCTTAGTTGTTTGGATGTGGGTGGAATTACGTACAAAGTGCTTCGTAGCACCTTCTAAGTTGTTTGGATGTGGGTGGAATTACGTACAAAGTGCTTCGTAGCACCTTCTAAGTTGTTTGGATGTGGGTGGAATTACGTACAAAGTGCTACGTAGCACCTTCTTAGTTGTTTGGATGTGGGTGTAATTACGTACAAAGTGCTTCGTAGCACCTTCTTAGTTGTTTGGATGTGGGTGGAATTACGTACAAAGTGCTTCGTAGCACCTTCTAAGTTGTTTGGATGTGGGTGGAATTACGTACAAAGTGCTTCGTAGCACCTTCTAAGTTGTTTGGATGTGGGTGGAATTACGTACAAAGTGCTTCGTAGCACCTTCTTAGTTGTTTGGATGTGGGTGGAATTACGTACAAAGTGCTTCGTAGCACCTTCTTAGTTGTTTGGATGTGGGTGGAATTACGTACAAAGTGCAGTCAAGACAACGCCAGCGCATACATTGTGGACAACGCCATCGCATACATTGTGGACATCGCCAGAGCATACATTGTGAGTCAACATTCGATCATCGCGACGCGGCCCCCGGACCACAACATTATGCTGAGTTGCAGCTTCCCATAGCAACGCGGACCGCCCGCATTATGCTGAGTTGCAGATTCCCGCAGCGACGCGGACCACCTAGAATCAGAAGACCGTGAACCAACGATCCAGATCGCGAACCGATCATCAGTTGGTATCCAGCATCCGAACACGATAGTTGGGTATTAACCCGCACATATGTTGTAGGAAATAAAGTTTAAGTTTTTTTAAAACTCAAACACCCGCAGCAGTGCGTTAACTGGCGCCCGAATAGGGACCGCGCTATGTGAAATTAAGTACAAGTGAAAGTGAAAGTAACCACGCTAGAGTGATAGTTACCACCGAATCCCAAACTTAAAAAGACTTTCCTGATCGCCGAGTGCAGCCGTGTAAAAAGGATCCCGAGTCACCTGTGCAGTTAGCAGCTCACACAGGACAAAAAGGAGCCATCCATTACACCGAGAAGGAAGTCATTCACAGCCGGTTTTCCAGAAACTAAACTACGCCCGCTAGAGGAGCAGTAAAACACAACGCCCGTCAGAGGAGCATCATAAATCATAAAACCATCGCCCGATACAGGATGCGTATGGTACTGTAAGTAACAAAAAAAACAGTAAGTAAAAATTGTGAAACAAACACAAAATTGTGAAACAAAAATCAAGTGATTACAAAAACGCGATTAACAAATATTAAGTAAAATTACCTAGTGAAGTGAAAAACGTGTTAAAACAAACAAAAAATCCTGGAGGATCTTATAAATTCATTACAATCTTTTTCCTTCAAAATGTCGAGACCAGACCTTGACCAAATTATTAACCGCATTGCCGCACTCGAAGCGTGCAATGTCGCCCCCGCTCAGATCGATTATTCCGATCCACCGCTTTACTTTACAAAGCCAGATGGAACAAGTGTAAATCCCGAAAGTTTTGAAAAAATCCCTGATTTGGTAAAGGATCTACCAAATTTCACTGGGGATCCCAGCGAACTGAATAGCTGGTTGAGTGACGTAGACAGCTTGGTAAAACTGTACCAAACTAAAAGTACAGACACACTTGAACGCCAAAACAAATACCATATGATCTGCAAATTCATTCGCAGAAAAATCCGCGGTGAAGCGAACGATTCACTCGTTGCTTCAAATGTAGGCATAAATTGGAACCTGATCAAAAAAACATTGGTCACGTATTACGGTGAAAAGAGAGATTTGGAAACATTAGACTTCCAACTTATGAGCGTGCAGCAGAAGAGCCGCTCATTGGAAGTATACTACGACGAAGTAAATAGATTGCTCTTCCTCATAGCAAATCAAATAAACACTGACGAAAGATTCACACACCCCGAAGCCTCAAGAGCTCTAATCGAAATGTACAACAAAAAAGCAATCGATGCTTTCATGAGAGGACTAGATGGAGACGTTTATAAATTCATTAGAAATTATGAACCGACATCCCTTGCAGGAGCGTACAGCTACTGCATTTCATTTCAAAATATTGAGTGTAGAAAAATGCTAACCAAACCAAGGCCATATATCCCACCAACGGCACCAAGGAATATGATTCCCTTACCGCCAACAACGCCCATAAGATATACAAATCCACCTCCGCCACCAAGGCCTTACCATCCCAAACCGTTCACGGGAAACAGAAATTTTAATAATTTTGCCCAAAAGAACAACCAACACTACCAACAAAAACCATTTAACAATTTTCAACGTCAACCGCCACCAGAGCCTATGGAAGTTGACCATTCCATCAGAACACAACAAGTGAACTATGGAAACCGCCCTAACTCAAACAATGTTCGACCCCCAAAACGTCCTAGGGTCAATAATATCCAAACACAGCCAGGACACTCAAATACGGTGAACCACATAACGGATGCCAATCCGCCACAACAATTCGAAAACGGTAACCCCGCGAACAACACAATAGATAACAACACATTACAATCGTTCGAGAGATACCTCCGAACCATTGAAAAACAAGAAGGATGCAACTTCAGTGACACTGTCGAAGTCGCAGAACTTAATTTTTTAGACTAAACTCGGCGTTGCCTTACTTTCTTTTTTATGGTAACGCCTCGGAGCCATTAAAAATGCTCATTGATACCGGTTCTAATAAGAACTATATCCACCCGAAACATGCTAAAATTTCCCATAAAATTGATAAACCATTTTATGTATCTTCTGTAGCAGGAGACATAAAAATCGAAGCTTATTCACAAGCCCGTTTATTCCAACCATTTTCAGATAAAATGTTAAAATTTTATCATCTTGAAAACTTGAAATCATTCGATGCCATAATAGGGCACGATTCACTGAAAGAAATCAAAGCAGTTATTGACACAGCCAATGATGAATTAATCATTGACGGTACAAATGTAATACCCCTACAACAATATGAACTACAGGAAGTAAATAAAATAAACATCCGCGATAGTCATCTCAACCAAAACGAAAAAATACAGCTACATAACCTATTACAGGAATATCAGGATCTTTTCCAACCACCTGATTCTAAATTACCTTTTACCTCACAAGTAAAAGCTACCATAAGGACAAAAAATGAATCGCCAATCTACAGTAAAACTTATCCTTATCCCCAAGCACTTAAAGGTGAAGTTAACAGGCAAATTGAAAAACTACTAAATGATGGAATTATTAGACCTTCAAAATCCCCATACAATGCACCAGTGTGGATAGTTCCAAAAAAACTGGACGCTGCCAATGAAAAAAAATATAGACTTGTCATAGACTACAGAAAATTAAATACTCAAACAATAAGTGATAAATATCCTATTCCGGATCCATCTACTGTTCTAGCCAATTTAGGCTCAAATAAATTTTTCACTACCCTTGATTTAGCATCAGGATTTCATCAAGTACCCATGTCGGAGAACGACATCGAAAAAACTGCATTTTCGATAAACAATGGAAAATATGAATTCGTACGCATGCCCTTTGGATTAAAAAATGCACCTTCCATATTCCAACGCGTCATGGACGACACTTTGAGAGAACATATAGGAAAAATATGTCACGTTTACATCGATGACATTATCATATTTAGTGAAACAGTTGAAGAACATCTGCAAAACTTGAAAATTGTCTTAGACACATTGCGAGCCGCAAATTTCAAAATACAGCCAGACAAATCCGAATTCTTAAAAACAGAAGTAGAATTCCTCGGATTCATTGTCTCAAGTGAAGGACTTAAGCCAAACATAAAAAAAGTTGAAGCCATAAAAAAATTCCCAGAACCACAGAACCTTAAAGAACTGAGAAGATTCTTAGGACTATCAGGTTATTACCGCAGGTTTATTAAAAACTATGCACACTTGGCAAAACCCATCACAAAACTCCTAAGAGGGGAGGATGGCCATCGCCAAATTTCAAAAAACGAATCAAAAAATGTTCCAATTAAATTTGATCAAAATGCAAAGAACGCATTCCAAACCTTGAAAGACATAATATCTTCTAATGATGTTTTAGTTTTTCCAGATTTCCAGAAGCCATTTGAACTGACAACAGATGCATCAGATAAAGCACTAGGAGCTGTGCTTTCACAAAAATGCCACGACGGAGATAGACCAATAACCTTCATTTCCCGAACTCTTTCCCAAACTGAGGAAAATTATGCAACAAACGAAAAGGAGATGCTTGCCATCGTGTGGGCACTACATACACTGAGAAATTTCATATACGGAGCGAAAATTAATATCCATACTGATCATCAACCACTAACATTTGCTTTATCACCGCAGAACAACAACGCAAAGCTGAAAAGATGGAAATCATTCATAGAGGAACATGATTACCAGTTATGCTACAAACCAGGAAGATCGAACGTCGTAGCCGACGCCCTTTCGAGAATACAAATTAATTCACTAACACCAACCCAGCACTCAGCTGATGAAGACGATAATTCATATATCCCTTCAACAGAAGCACCTATTAATGTTTTCCGTAACCAACTAATATTTAAAATCGGAACTAATTCCTCTTCCGAACTAATAAGCCCTTTCCCGAAATTTAAAAGGCATATTTTCATCGAACCAAATTTTACTACTGATTTTATCAAAGATAAATTCAAAAAAGTTATTAATCCAAACGTAATTAATGGAATTCATACAGATGAACAAACAATGGGAATTATCCAAGAAGTTTATAAAAACCTTTACAATCCAAAAACAGTTAAAGCTAGATTTTCTCAAATACAAGTTGAAGATCTTTGCGACGTAGAAAAACAAATCGAAGAGATTAAAAATATCCATAATTTTGCACACAGAAACGCTAAGGAAAATTCATTGCAATTTATAACAAAAATTCTACTTCCCCGGAATGAGAAAAAGTATTCAAAATATTGTTAAAAATTGTGAGATATGCAAAACCGAAAAATATGATAGAAAACCACAAGTATTTATACCAGTAAAAACACCAATACCGACATATCCAGGAGAGATAATTCATATTGATATATTTGCATACAACGCAAACTTTTTATTTATCACGTCAATCGATAAATTTTCAAAGTACGTTAAAATTCGACCGATAAAATCGAAATCAATCGCTGACATAAAGGAAGTATTACTACAACTTTTATATGACTGGGACTTGCCAGCCCAAATTGTTATAGACAACGAATGTACTTTTGTATCGAATGTAATCGAACAATCAATACTAAATCTAGGAGTCAAAATCTTCAAAACTCCAGTTAATCGTTCAGAAACGAATGGTCAAGTAGAGAGATGCCATTCGACTATCAGAGAAATAGCGAGATGTACGAAAAAAAATCAATCCAGAAATGAGTATTATAACATTAGTGCAACAAGCCGTTTATAAATATAATCATACTATTCACTCATTTATAAAGGATACACCAATAAATGTGTACGTAGGAGAACGATCAGATGATCCACAAGAAAGAGCAAGAATAAGAGAAGCTACAAATGAAAGAATACTCGAAATATTCAAAAAGAATGATGAAAAAATCAAAGATGAAAAATATAAAGACTATGAAGAAAATGAATATGTATATGAAAGGAAGAAAACAAATAATAAACGCGAAAGTCGTTTCAACATAATAAAAGTAAAGGAGAATCATCCAACGTATATAATCGATTCAAATAATCGAAAAATTCATAAAATGAATCTAAGAAAATGAGGACAAAATATTAATACAATCTTTAAAATTCTTTTAACTATCGTTACAGAGTGATTACAACCCTGTTTATCAAGCTTATAGTAGCAGATATAAGCATATATGATCTAAGTAATAATCCCTTAGCTATAATACCAATAAGTAAAGCTAAAGTTCAAATTGGATATGTAAGGACGATACATCCAATCGATTTATCAAACATAGAAGAAGCAGTAGAAAAAACGTTAGAAGAAATTCCAAATGGAATCTATACGGCATCAATTGAAAGTTTGATTAATATAAAAGCTAGAACGCTACAGGAAACCTTTAGAAAGATTAGACCGTTTACAAACAGAGAAAAACGATGGGACACGATCGGAAAAGTTTGGAAATGGATCGCAGGAAATCCAGACGCAGACGACCTACACATTATTAACTCTACGATAAACTCCCTAATTGCTGAAAACAACAAACAAGTAGTTATCAACCAAGGTTTAAATGAACGACTCCAACAAATAACAGAAGTCGCCAACACGGTTATCAACATTGAAAATCAACGATACGAAACGCACCAGACAGAGATTCGTCAACTGATCCTGTTATCAAACATGAACATGCTACAAGAAAAATTAGAAGTAATTGAAGATGCCATCATACTCGCGAAACACGGGATTCCAAGCAGCAAGCTACTATCCCTAGATGATCTAAACTCCATAGCCCAATTCCTAGAGAATAACAACATTACTTACCGTACTCCAGAGGAATTGCTAGGGCAATCAACTGCGCAAGTTGCTGTAAACCAAACGCATATTATCTACATACTAAAGTTCCCCAAAGTAACCACACAAATGTACGAATACGAATACATTGACTCCATAATCCAGCACGAGAGACGGATTATCGTAAAACAAAATTTCATAATACGAAATCGAACGCATGTATTCGAAATTACAGAAAGATGCCAAGAGCAGGAAGATTTCTACATATGCCAACAAGTAAATCTGCAACAACCCACCAAATGCATAGAAAAACTCGTGAAACGAGAAGACGCTGAATGTCAATACGAAAAAATTTACTCGAAAGGATTGGTGAAACGCATTAATGACGCCAATATTCTCATTAATGATGCAATCGCAGAAATATCGTCAAATTGCAGTAATGCAAACCAAGTATTGAACGGGTCATACTTGATACAATTTGAAAATTGCAACATAATCATCAACGGAGAAATTTATTCAAACAATGAAGCCATCATTCCCGGTAAACCATACCACTCGACAGCGGGAATAAAAGTCAACATAAGCGAAATTGAAGACAGACCACCGATAGAATATCTAAACAATCTTACGTTGCAACATCGAGAAACGCTACAAAGTATAAATCTACAGAACAACTCCATCAAATGGAAAATGCATGCATTCGGAGGAACTTTCATGTTACTATTCATATGCGCAACCGTAATCTGCTTATTTGTCAATCGAAAGAGAATGGTAAAAGTAAACATAAACCAAGAACCGCAACGCGGAGAAACATTCGTAAGCAGACCAACATCATTCCACGCAGCAACAAGACTTTGAGGACAAAGTCATTTAAGAAGGGAGGAGTCAAGACAACGCAAGCGTATACATTGTGGACAACGCCATCGCATACATTGTGGACATCGCCAGAGCATACATTGTGAGTCAACATTCGATCATCGCGACGCGGCACCCGGACCACAACATTATGCTGAGTTGCAGCTTCCCATAGCAACGCGGACCGCCCGCATTATGCTGAGTTGCAGATTCCCGCAGCGACGCAAATCAGAAGACCGTGAACCAACGATCCAGATCGCGAACCGATCATCAGTTGGTATCCAGCATCCGAAACCGATTGTTGGGTATTAACCCGCACATATGTTGTAGGAAATAAAGTTTAAGTTTTTTTAAAACTCAAACACCCGCAGCAGTGCGTTAACTGATAAAAGGACGCCGTTTTCAGCAAAAGAAAGGAAATTTGACGTAGGACCGTCAACATGGGGGTCAGATTTAACGTAGGACGAAAAACAAAAAAGTTATGAGCGTTCAAAGTTGGGCATTTTTTGACGTTTTTTTCAAGCAAAATTGCAGGTTTCAAGTATTTTCTTCCAAACGAAGTACCTAAATTAGCAAGCTGTGTATATATTAACATGTAGAACATAGAACCATCTTGCAAAAAGCTCAAAAATCGATCCCAAGTACTTGGAAATACAAAAAAAGTGCTGTGGAGATGCTTGAAAATCGCTCTCAAGTACTTGGAAAGACCGATAATATACCTTGGAGATGCTTGAAAATCATTCCCAAGTGCTTGGAAAGATCGATAATGTACCTTGGAGATGCTTGAAAATCACTCCCAAGTACTTGGAAACACCAAAAATGTACTTTGGAAATGCTTGAAAATCACTCCCAAGTACTTGGAAACACCGAAATTGCTCGTTGGAAACGTTCAAAAAGACCAAAGAAGCTAGGCGAAATGCTTAGAGGATTGCCTAGCTCGATAGCTCAATTCGGACCGAAACAACGAAAATGCTCTTTTTCTGAAAAAACCTCCAACTTTAAACGTGAATAGCTCGAAAACTAGAAGAGATAAAAGGACGCCGTTTTCAGCAAAAGAAAGGAAATTTGACGTAGGACCGTCATTATGGGGGTCAGATTTAACGTAGGACGAAAGACAAAAAAGTTATGAGCGTTCAAAGTTGGGCATTTTTTGACGTTTTTTCAAAGCAAAATTGCAGGTTTCAAGTATTTTCTTCCAAACGAAGTACTTAAATTAGCAAGCTGTGTATATATTTACATGTAGAACATAGAACAATCTTGCAAAAAGCTCTAAAATCGATCCCAAGTACTTGGAAATACCAAAAATGTGCTTTGGAGATGCTTGAAAATCGCTCTCAAGTAATTGGAAAGACCGATAATATACTTTGGAGATGCTTGAAAATCACTCCCAAGTACTTGGTAAGATCGATAATGTACCTTGGAGATGCTTGAAAGTCACTCCCAAGTACCTGGAAACACCAAAAATGTACTTTGGAAATGCTTGAAAATCACTCCCAAGTACTTGGAAACACCGAAAATGCTCGTTGGAAACGTTCAAAATGACCAAAGAAGCTAGGCGAAATGCTAAGAGGATTGCCTAGCTCGATAGCTCAATTCGGACCGAAACAACGAAAATGCTCTATTTCTGAAAAAACCTCCAACTTTAAACGTGAATAGCTCGAAAACTAGAAGAGATAAAAGGACGCCGTTTTCAGCAAAAGAAAGGAAATTTGACGTAGGACCGTCAACATGGGGGTCAGATTTAACGTAGGACGAAAGACAAAAAAGTTATGAGCGTTCAAAGTTGGGCATTTTTTGACGTTTTTTTAAAGCAAAATTGCAGGTTTCAAGTATTTTCTTCCAAACGAAGTACTAAAATAAGCAAGCTGTCTATATATTTAAATGTAGAACATAGAATCATCTTGCAAAAAGCTCAATAATCGATCCTTAGTACTTGGAAATACCAAAAATGTGCTTTGGAGATGCTTGAAAATCGCTCTCAAGTAATTGGAAAGACCGATAATATACTTTGGAGATGCTTGAAAATCACTCCCAAGTACTTGGTAAGATCGATAATGTACCTTGGAGATGCTTGAAAATCACTCCCAAGTACTTGGAAACACCAAAAATGTACTTTGGAAATGCTTGAAAATAACTCCCAAGTACTTGGAAACACCGAAATTGCACGTTGGAAACGTTCAAAAAACCAAAGAAGCTAGGCGAAATGCTAAGAGGATTGCCTAGCTCGATAGCTCAATTCGGACCGAAACAACGAAAATGCTCTATTTCTGAAAAAACCTCCAACTTTAAACGTGAATAGCTCGAAAACTAGAAGAGATAAAAGGACGCCGTTTTCAGCAAAAGAAAGGAAATTTGACGTAAGACCGTCAACATGGGGGTCAGATTTAACGTAGGACGAAAGACAAAAAAGTTATGAGCGTTCAAAGTTGGGCATTTTTTGACGTTTTTTTAAAGCAAAATTGCAGGTTTCAAGTATTTTCTTCCAAACGAAGTACTAAAATAAGCAAGCTGTCTATATATTTAAATGTAAAACATAGAATCATCTTGCAAAAAGCTCAATAATCGATCCTTAGTACTTGGAAATACCAAAAATGTGCTTTGGAGATGCTTGAAAATCGCTCTCAAGTAATTGGAAAGACCGATAATATACTTTGGAGATGCTTGAAAATCACTCCCAAGTACTTGGTAAGATCGATAATGTACCTTGGAGATGCTTGAAAGTCACTCCCAAGTACCTGGAAACACAAAAAATGTACTTTGGAAATGCTTGAAAATCACTCCCAAGTACTTGGAAACACCGAAATTGCTCGTTGCAAACGTTCAAAAAGACCAAAGAAGCTAGGCGAAATGCTTAGAGGATTGCCTAGCTCGATAGCTCAATTCGGACCGAAACAACGAAAATGCTCTTTTTCTGAAAAAACCTCCAACTTTAAACGTGAATAGCTCGAAAACTAGAAGAGATAAAAGGACGCCGTTTTCAGCAAAAGAAAGGAAATTTGACGTAGGACCGTCAACATGGGGGTCAGATTTAACGTAGGACGAAAAACAAAAAAGTTATGAGCGTTCAAAGTTGGGCATTTTTTGACGTTTTTTTCAAGCAAAATTGCAGGTTTCAAGTATTTTCTTCCAAACGAAGTACCTAAATTAGCAAGCAGTGTATATATTTACATGTAGAACATAGAACCATCTTGCAAAAAGCTCAAAAATCGATCCCAAGTACTTGGAAATACAAAAAAAGTGCTGTGGAGATGCTTGAAAATCGCTCTCAAGTACTTGGAAAGACCGATAATATACCTTGGAGATGCTTGAAAATCATTCCCAAGTGCTTGGAAAGATCGATAATGTACCTTGGAGATGCTTGAAAATCACTCCCAAGTACTTGGAAACACCAAAAATGTACTTTGGAAATGCTTGAAAATCACTCCCAAGTACTTCGAAACACCGGAATTGTTCGTTGGAAACGTTCAAAAAGACCAAAGAAGCTAGGCGAAATGCTTGGAGGATTGCCTAGCTCGATAGCTCAATTCGGACCGAAACAACGAAAATGCTCTTTTTCTGAAAAAACCTCCAACTTTAAACGTGAATAGCTCGAAAACTAGAAGAGATAAAAGGACGCCGTTTTCAGCAAAAGAAAGGAAATTTGACGTAGGACCGTCATTATGGGGGTCAGATTTAACGTAGGACGAAAGACAAAAAAGTTATGAGCGTTCAAAGTTGGGCATTTTTTGACGTTTTTTCAAAGCAAAATTGCAGGTTTCAAGTATTTTCTTCCAAACGAAGTACTTAAATTAGCAAGCTGTGTATATATTTACATGTAGAACATAGAACAATCTTGCAAAAAGCTCTAAAATCGATCCCAAGTACTTGGAAATACCAAAAATGTGCTGTGGAGATGCTTGAAAATCGCTCTCAAGTACTTGGAAAGACCGATAATATACCTTGGAGATGCTTGAAAATCATTCCCAAGTGCTTGGAAAGATCGATAATGTACCTTGGAGATGCTTGAAAATCACTCCCAAGTACTTGGAAACACCAAAAATGTACTTTGGAAATGCTTGAAAATCACTCCCAAGTACTTGGAAACACCGAAATTGCTCGTTGGAAACGTTCAAAAAGACCAAAGAAGCTAGGCGAAATGCTTGGAGGATTGCCTAGCTCGATAGCTCAATTCGGACCGAAACAACGAAAATGCTCTTTTTCTGAAAAAACCTCCAACTTTAAACGTGAATAGCTCGAAAACTAGAAGAGATAAAAGGACGCCGTTTTCAGCAAAAGAAAGGAAATTTGACGTAGGACCGTCAACATGGGGGTCAGATTTAACGTAGGACGAAAAACAAAAAAGTTATGAGCGTTCAAAGTTGGGCATTTTTTGACGTTTTTTTCAAGCAAAATTGCAGGTTTCAAGTATTTTCTTCCAAACGAAGTACTAAAATAAGCAAGCTGTCTATATATTTAAATGTAGAACATAGAATCATCTTGCAAAAAGCTCAATAATCGATCCTTAGTACTTGGAAATACCAAAAATGTGCTTTGGAGATGCTTGAAAATCGCTCTCAAGTAATTGGAAAGACCGATAATATACTTTGGAGATGCTTGAAAATCACTCCCAAGTACTTGGTAAGATCGATAATGTACCTTGAAGATGCTTGAAAATCACTCCCAAGTACTTGGAAACACCAAAAATGTACTTTGGAAATGCTTGAAAATCACTCCCAAGTACTTGGAAACACCGAAATTGCACGTTGGAAACGTTCAAAAAAACCAAAGAAGCTAGGCGAAATGCTAAGAGGATTGCCTAGCTCGATAGCTCAATTCGGACCGAAACAACGAAAATGCTCTATTTCTGAAAAAACCTCCAACTTTAAACGTGAATAGCTCGAAAACTAGAAGAGATAAAAGGACGCCGTTTTCAGCAAAAGAAAGGAAATTTGACGTAAGACCGTCAACATGGGGGTCAGATTTAACGTAGGACGAAAGACAAAAAAGTTATGAGCGTTCAAAGTTGGGCATTTTTTGACGTTTTTTTAAAGCAAAATTGCAGGTTTCAAGTATTTTCTTCCAAACGAAGTACTAAAATAAGCAAGCTGTCTATATATTTAAATGTAAAACATAGAATCATCTTGCAAAAAGCTCAATAATCGATCCTTAGTACTTGGGAATACCAAAAATGTGCTTTGGAGATGCTTGAAAATCGCTCCCAAGTAATTGGAAAGACCGATAATATACTTTGGAGATGCTTGAAAATCACTCCCAAGTGCTTGGAAAGATCGATAATGTACCTTGGAGATGCTTGAAAATCACTCCCAAGTACTTGGAAACACCAAAAATGTACTTTGGAAATGCTTGAAAATCACTCCCAAGTACTTGGAAACACCGAAATTGCTCGTTGCAAACGTTCAAAAAGACCAAAGAAGCTAGGCGAAATGCTTAGAGGATTGCCTAGCTCGATAGCTCAATTCGGACCGAAACAACGAAAATGCTCTTTTTCTGAAAAAACCTCCAACTTTAAACGTGAATAGCTCGAAAACTAGAAGAGATAAAAGGACGCCGTTTTCAGCAAAAGAAAGGAAATTTGACGTAGGACCGTCAACATGGGGGTCAGATTTAACGTAGGACGAAAGACAAAAAAGTTATGAGCGTTCAAAGTTGGGCATTTTTTGACGTTTTTTTCAAGCAAAATTGCAGGTTTCAAGTATTTTCTTCCAAACGAAGTACCTAAATTAGCAAGCAGTGTATATATTTACATGTAGAACATAGAACCATCTTGCAAAAAGCTCAAAAATCGATCCCAAGTACTTGGAAATACAAAAAAAGTGCTGTGGAGATGCTTGAAAATCGCTCTCAAGTACTTGGAAAGACCGATAATATACCTTGGAGATGCTTGAAAATCATTCCCAAGTGCTTGGAAAGATCGATAATGTACCTTGGAGATGCTTGAAAATCACTCCCAAGTACTTGGAAACACCAAAAATGTACTTTGGAAATGCTTGAAAATCACTCCCAAGTACTTGGAAACACCGAAATTGCTCGTTGGAAACGTTCAAAAAGACCAAAGAAGCTAGGCGAAATGCTTAGAGGATTGCCTAGCTCGATAGCTCAATTCGGACCGAAACAACGAAAATGCTCTTTTTCTGAAAAAACCTCCAACTTTAAACGTGAATAGCTCGGAAACTAGAAGAGATAAATGGACGCCGTTTTCAGCAAAAGAAAGGAAATTTGACGTAGGACCGTCATTATGGGGGTCAGATTTAACGTAGGACGAAAGACAAAAAAGTTATGAGCGTTCAAAGTTGGGCATTTTTTGACGTTTTTTCAAAGCAAAATTGCAGGTTTCAAGTATTTTCTTCCAAACGAAGTACTTAAATTAGCAAGCTGTGTATATATTTACATGTAGAACATAGAACAATCTTGCAAAAAGCTCTAAAATCGATCCCAAGTACTTGGAAATACCAAAAATGTGCTGTGGAGATGCTTGAAAATCGCTCTCAAGTACTTGGAAAGACCGATAATATACCTTGGAGATGCTTGAAAATCATTCCCAAGTGCTTGGAAAGATCGATAATGTACCTTGGAGATGCTTGAAAATCACTCCCAAGTACTTGGAAACACCAAAAATGTACTTTGGAAATGCTTGAAAATCACTCCCAAGTACTTGGAAACACCGAAATTGCTCGTTGCAAACGTTCAAAAAGACCAAAGAAGCTAGGCGAAATGCTTAGAGGATTGCCTAGCTCGATAGCTCAATTCGGACCGAAACAACGAAAATGCTCTTTTTCTGAAAAAACCTCCAACTTTAAACGTGAATAGCTCGAAAACTAGAAGAGATAAAAGGACGCCGTTTTCAGCAAAAGAAAGGAAATTTGACGTAGGACCGTCAACATGGGGGTCAGATTTAACGTAGGACGAAAAACAAAAAAGTTATGAGCGTTCAAAGTTGGGCATTTTTTGACGTTTTTTTCAAGCAAAATTGCAGGTTTCAAGTATTTTCTTCCAAACGAAGTACTAAAATAAGCAAGCTGTCTATATATTTAAATGTAGAACATAGAATCATCTTGCAAAAAGCTCAATAATCGATCCTTAGTACTTGGAAATACCAAAAATGTGCTTTGGAGATGCTTGAAAATCGCTCTCAAGTAATTGGAAAGACCGATAATATACTTTGGAGATGCTTGAAAATCACTCCCAAGTACTTGGTAAGATCGATAATGTACCTTGGAGATGCTTGAAAATCACTCCCAAGTACTTGGAAACACCAAAAATGTACTTTAGAAATGCTTGAAAATCACTCCCAAGTACTTGGAAACACCGAAATTGCACGTTGGAAACGTTCAAAAAACCAAAGAAGCTAGGCGAAATGCTAAGAGGATTGCCTAGCTCGATAGCTCAATTCGGACCGAAACAACGAAAATGCTCTATTTCTGAAAAAACCTCCAACTTTAAACGTGAATAGCTCGAAAACTAGAAGAGATAAAAGGACGCCGTTTTCAGCAAAAGAAAGGAAATTTGACGTAAGACCGTCAACATGGGGGTCAGATTTAACGTAGGACGAAAGACAAAAAAGTTATGAGCGTTCAAAGTTGGGCATTTTTTGACGTTTTTTTAAAGCAAAATTGCAGGTTTCAAGTATTTTCTTCCAAACGAAGTACTAAAATAAGCAAGCTGTCTATATATTTAAATGTAAAACATAGAATCATCTTGCAAAAAGCTCAATAATCGATCCTTAGTACTTGGAAATACCAAAAATGTGCTTTGGAGATGCTTGAAAATCGCTCTCAAGTAATTGGAAAGACCGATAATATACTTTGGAGATGCTTGAAAATCATTCTCAAGTGCTTGGAAAGATCGATAATGTACCTTGGAGATGCTTGAAAATCACTCCCAAGTACTTGGAAACACCAAAAATGTACTTTAGAAATGCTTGAAAGTAACTCCCAAGTACTTGGAAACACCGAAATTGCTCGTTGCAAACGTTCAAAAAGACCAAAGAAGCTAGGCGAAATGCTTAGAGGATTGCCTAGCTCGATAGCTCAATTCGGACCGAAACAACGAAAATGCTCTTTTTCTGAAAAAACCTCCAACTTTAAACGTGAATAGCTCGAAAACTAGAAGAGATAAAAGGACGCCGTTTTCAGCAAAAGAAAGGAAATTTGACGTAGGACCGTCAACATGGGGGTCAGATTTAACGTAGGACGAAAAACAAAAAAGTTATGAGCGTTCAAAGTTGGGCATTTTTTGACGTTTTTTTCAAGCAAAATTGCAGGTTTCAAGTATTTTCTTCCAAACGAAGTACCTAAATTAGCAAGCTGTGTATATATTAACATGTAGAACATAGAACCATCTTGCAAAAAGCTCAAAAATCGATCCCAAGTACTTGGAAATACAAAAAAAGTGCTGTGGAGATGCTTGAAAATCGCTCTCAAGTACTTGGAAAGACCGATAATATACCTTGGAGATGCTTGAAAATCATTCCCAAGTGCTTGGAAAGATCGATAATGTACCTTGGAGATGCTTGAAAATCACTCCCAAGTACTTGGAAACACCAAAAATGTACTTTGGAAATGCTTGAAAATCACTCCCAAGTACTTGGAAACACCGAAATTGCTCGTTGGAAACGTTCAAAAAGACCAAAGAAGCTAGGCGAAATGCTTAGAGGATTGCCTAGCTCGATAGCTCAATTCGGACCGAAACAACGAAAATGCTCTTTTTCTGAAAAAACCTCCAACTTTAAACGTGAATAGCTCGGAAACTAGAAGAGATAAAAGGACGCCGTTGGTACCAAAAGAAAGGAAATTTGACGTAGTACCGCCATTATGGGGGTCAGATTCGACGTAGGACGAAAGACAAAAAAGTTATGAGCGTTCAAAGTTGGGCATTTTTTGACGTTTTTTCAAAGCAAAATTGCAGGTTTCAAGTATTTTCTTCCAAACGAAGTACTTAAATTAGCAAGCTGTGTATATATTTACATGTAGAACATAGAACAATCTTGCAAAAAGCTCTAAAATCGATCCCAAGTACTTGGAAATACCAAAAATGTGCTGTGGAGATGCTTGAAAATCGCTCTCAAGTACTTGGAAAGACCGATAATATACCTTGGAGATGCTTGAAAATCATTCCCAAGTACTTGGAAAGATCGATAATGTACCTTGGAGATGCTTGAAAATCATTCCCAAGTACTTGGAAACACCAAAAATGTACTTTGGAAATGCTTGAAAATCACTCCCAAGTACTTGGAAACACCGAAATTGCTCGTTGCAAACGTTCAAAAAGACCAAAGAAGCTAGGCGAAATGCTTAGAGGATTGCCTAGCTCGATAGCTCAATTCGGACCGAAACAACGAAAATGCTCTTTTTCTGAAAAAACCTCCAACTTTAAACGTGAATAGCTCGAAAACTAGAAGAGATAAAAGGACGCCGTTTTCAGCAAAAGAAAGGAAATTTGACGTAAGACCGTCAACATGGGGGTCAGATTTAACGTAGGACGAAAGACAAAAAAGTTATGAGCGTTCAAAGTTGGGCATTTTTTGACGTTTTTTTAAAGCAAAATTGCAGGTTTCAAGTATTTTCTTCCAAACGAAGTACTAAAATAAGCAAGCTGTCTATATATTTAAATGTAAAACATAGAATCATCTTGCAAAAAGCTCAATAATCGATCCTTAGTACTTGGAAATACCAAAAATGTGCTTTGGAGATGCTTGAAAATCGCTCTCAAGTAATTGGAAAGACCGATAATATACTTTGGAGATGCTTGAAAATCACTCCCAAGTACTTGGTAAGATCGATAATGTACCTTGGAGATGCTTGAAAGTCACTCCCAAGTACCTGGAAACACCAAAAATGTACTTTGGAAATGCTTGAAAATCACTCCCAAGTACTTGGAAACACCGAAATTGCTCGTTGCAAACGTTCAAAAAGACCAAAGAAGCTAGGCGAAATGCTTAGAGGATTGCCTAGCTCGATAGCTCAATTCGGACCGAAACAACGAAAATGCTCTTTTTCTGAAAAAACCTCCAACTTTAAACGTGAATAGCTCGAAAACTAGAAGAGATAAAAGGACGCCGTTTTCAGCAAAAGAAAGGAAATTTGACGTAGGACCGTCAACATGGGGGTCAGATTTAACGTAGGACGAAAAACAAAAAAGTTATGAGCGTTCAAAGTTGAGCATTTTTTGACGTTTTTTTCAAGCAAAATTGCAGGTTTCAAGTATTTTCTTCCAAACGAAGTACCTAAATTAGCAAGCTGTGTATATATTAACATGTAGAACATAGAACCATCTTGCAAAAAGCTCAAAAATCGATCCCAAGTACTTGGAAATACAAAAAAAGTGCTGTGGAGATGCTTGAAAATCGCTCTCAAGTACTTGGAAAGACCGATAATATACCTTGGAGATGCTTGAAAATCATTCCCAAGTGCTTGGAAAGATCGATAATGTACCTTGGAGATGCTTGAAAATCACTCCCAAGTACTTGGAAACACCAAAAATGTACTTTGGAAATGCTTGAAAATCACTCCCAAGTACTTGGAAACACCGAAATTGCTCGTTGGAAACGTTCAAAAAGACCAAAGAAGCTAGGCGAAATGCTTAAAGGATTGCCTAGCTCGATAGCCCAATTCGGACCGAAACAACGCAAATGCTCTTTTTCTGAAAAAACCTCCAACTTTAAACGTGAATAGCTCGAAAACTAGAAGAGATAAAAGGACGCCGTTTTCAGCAAAAGAAAGGAAATTTGACGTAGGACCGTCATTATGGGGGTCAGATTTAACGTAGGACGAAAGACAAAAAAGTTATGAGCGTTCAAAGTTGGGCATTTTTTGACGTTTTTTCAAAGCAAAATTGCAGGTTTCAAGTATTTTCTTCCAAACGAAGTACTTAAATTAGCAAGCTGTGTATATATTTACATGTAGAACATAGAACAATCTTGCAAAAAGCTCTAAAATCGATCCCAAGTACTTGGAAATACCAAAAATGTGCTGTGGAGATGCTTGAAAATCGCTCTCAAGTACTTGGAAAGACCGATAATATACCTTGGAGATGCTTGAAAATCATTCCCAAGTGCTTGGAAAGATCGATAATGTACCTTGGAGATGCTTGAAAATCACTCCCAAGTACTTGGAAACACCAAAAATGTACTTTGGAAATGCTTGAAAATCACTCCCAAGTACTTGGAAACACCGAAATTGCTCGTTGCAAACGTTCAAAAAGACCAAAGAAGCTAGGCGAAATGCTTAGAGGATTGCCTAGCTCGATAGCTCAATTCGGACCGAAACAACGAAAATGCTCTTTTTCTGAAAAAACCTCCAACTTTAAACGTGAATAGCTCGAAAACTAGAAGAGATAAAAGGACGCCGTTTTCAGCAAAAGAAAGGAAATTTGACGTAGGACCGTCAACATGGGGGTCAGATTTAACGTAGGACGAAAAACAAAAAAGTTATGAGCGTTCAAAGTTGGGCATTTTTTGACGTTTTTTTCAAGCAAAATTGCAGGTTTCAAGTATTTTCTTCCAAACGAAGTACTAAAATAAGCAAGCTGTCTATATATTTAAATGTAGAACATAGAATCATCTTGCAAAAAGCTCAATAATCGATCCTTAGTACTTGGAAATACCAAAAATGTGCTTTGGAGATGCTTGAAAATCGCTCTCAAGTACTTGGAAAGACCGATAATATACTTTGGAGATGCTTGAAAATCACTCCCAAGTACTTGGTAAGATCGATAATGTACCTTGGAGATGCTTGAAAATCACTCCCAAGTACTTGGAAACACCAAAAATGTACTTTAGAAATGCTTGAAAGTAACTCCCAAGTACTTGGAAACACCGAAATTGCTCGTTGGAAACGTTCAAAAAACCAAAGAAGCTAGGCGAAATGCTAAGAGGATTGCCTAGCTCGATAGCTCAATTCGGACCGAAACAACGAAAATGCTCTATTTCTGAAAAAACCTCCAACTTTAAACGTGAATAGCTCGAAAACTAGAAGAGATAAAAGGACGCCGTTTTCAGCAAAAGAAAGGAAATTTGACGTAAGACCGTCAACATGGGGGTCAGATTTAACGTAGGACGAAAGACAAAAAAGTTATGAGCGTTCAAAGTTGGGCATTTTTTGACGTTTTTTTAATCCAAAATTGAAGGTTTCAAGTATTTTCTTCCAAACGAAGTACTAAAATAAGCAAGCTGTCTATATATTTAAATGTAAAACATAGAATCATCTTGCAAAAAGCTCAATAATCGATCCTTAGTACTTGGAAATACCAAAAATGTGCTTTGGAGATGCTTGAAAATCGCTCTCAAGTAATTGGAAAGACCGATAATATACTTTGGAGATGCTTGAAAATCACTCCCAAGTACTTGGTAAGATCGATAATGTACCTTGGAGATGCTTGAAAGTCACTCCCAAGTACCTGGAAACACCAAAAATGTACTTTAGAAATGCTTGAAAGTAACTCCCAAGTACTTGGAAACACCGAAATTGCTCGTTGGAAACGTTCAAAAAGACCAAAGAAGCTAGGCGAAATGCTTAGAGGATTGCCTAGCTCGATAGCTCAATTCGGACCGAAACAACGAAAATGCTCTTTTTCTGAAAAAACCTCCAACTTTAAACGTGAATAGCTCGAAAACTAGAAGAGATAAAAGGACGCCGTTTTCAGCAAAAGAAAGGAAATTTGACGTAGGACCGTCAACATGGGGGTCAGATTTAACGTAGGACGAAAAACAAAAAAGCTATGAGCGTTCAAAGTTGGGCATTTTTTGACGTTTTTTTCAAGCAAAATTGCAGGTTTCAAGTATTTTCTTCCAAACGAAGTACCTAAATTAGCAAGCTGTGTATATATTAACATGTAGAACATAGAACCATCTTGCAAAAAGCTCAAAAATCGATCCCAAGTACTTGGAAATACAAAAAAAGTGCTGTGGAGATGCTTGAAAATCGCTCTCAAGTACTTGGAAAGACCGATAATATACCTTGGAGATGCTTGAAAATCATTCCCAAGTGCTTGGAAAGATCGATAATGTACCTTGGAGATGCTTGAAAATCACTCCCAAGTACTTGGAAACACCAAAAATGTACTTTGGAAATGCTTGAAAATCACTCCCAAGTACTTGGAAACACCGAAATTGCTCGTTGGAAACGTTCAAAAAGACCAAAGAAGCTAGGCGAAATGCTTAGAGGATTGCCTAGCTCGATAGCTCAATTCGGACCGAAACAACGAAAATGCTCTTTTTCTGAAAAAACCTCCAACTTTAAACGTGAATAGCTCGAAAACTAGAAGAGATAAAAGGACGCCGTTTTCAGCAAAAGAAAGGAAATTTGACGTAGGACCGTCATTATGGGGGTCAGATTTAACGTAGGACGAAAGACAAAAAAGTTATGAGCGTTCAAAGTTGGGCATTTTTTGACGTTTTTTCAAACCAAAATTGCAGGTTTCAAGTATTTTCTTCCAAACGAAGTACTTAAATTAGCAAGCTGTGTATATATTTACATGTAGAACATAGAACAATCTTGCAAAAAGCTCTAAAATCGATCCCAAGTACTTGGAAATACCAAAAATGTGCTGTGGAGATGCTTGAAAATCGCTCTCAAGTACTTGGAAAGACCGATAATATACCTTGGAGATGCTTGAAAATCATTCCCAAGTGCTTGGAAAGATCGATAATGTACCTTGGAGATGCTTGAAAATCACTCCCAAGTACTTGGAAACACCAAAAATGTACTTTGGAAATGCTTGAAAATCACTCCCAAGTACTTGGAAACACCGAAATTGCTCGTTGCAAACGTTCAAAAAGACCAAAGAAGCTAGGCGAAATGCTTAGAGGATTGCCTAGCTCGATAGCTCAATTCGGACCGAAACAACGAAAATGCTCTTTTTCTGAAAAAACCTCCAACTTTAAACGTGAATAGCTCGAAAACTAGAAGAGATAAAAGGACGCCGTTTTCAGCAAAAGAAAGGAAATTTGACGTAGGACCGTCAACATGGGGGTCAGATTTAACGTAGGACGAAAGACAAAAAAGTTATGAGCGTTCAAAGTTGGGCATTTTTTGACGTTTTTTTCAAGCAAAATTGCAGGTTTCAAGTATTTTCTTCCAAACGAAGTACTAAAATAAGCAAGCTGTCTATATATTTAAATGTAGAACATAGAATCATCTTGCAAAAAGCTCAATAATCGATCCTTAGTACTTGGAAATACCAAAAATGTGCTTTGGAGATGCTTGAAAATCGCTCTCAAGTACTTGGAAAGACCGATAATATACCTTGAAGATGCTTGAAAATCACTCCCAAGTACTTGGTAAGATCGATAATGTACCTTGGAGATGCTTGAAAATCACTTCCAAGTACTTGGAAACACCAAAAATGTACTTTGGAAATGCTTGAAAATCACTCCCAAGTACTTGGAAACACCGAAATTGCACGTTGGAAACGTTCAAAAAACCAAAGAAGCTAGGCGAAATGCTAAGAGGATTGCCTAGCTCGATAGCTCAATTCGGACCGAAACAACGAAAATGCTCTATTTCTGAAAAAACCTCCAACTTTAAACGTGAATAGCTCGAAAACTAGAAGAGATAAAAGGACGCCGTTTTCAGCAAAAGAAAGGAAATTTGACGTAAGACCGTCAACATGGGGGTCAGATTTAACGTAGGACGAAAGACAAAAAAGTTATGAGCGTTCAAAGTTGGGCATTTTTTGACGTTTTTTTAAAGCAAAATTGCAGGTTTCAAGTATTTTCTTCCAAACGAAGTACTAAAATAAGCAAGCTGTCTATATATTTAAATGTAAAACATAGAATCATCTTGCAAAAAGCTCAATAATCGATCCTTAGTACTTGGAAATACCAAAAATGTGCTTTGGAGATGCTTGAAAATCGCTCTCAAGTAATTGGAAAGACCGATAATATACTTTGGAGATGCTTGAAAATCATTCCCAAGTGCTTGGAAAGATCGATAATGTACCTTGGAGATGCTTGAAAATCACTCCCAAGTACTTGGAAACACCAAAAATGTACTTTGGAAATGCTTGAAAATCACTCCCAAGTACTTGGAAACACCGAAATTGCTCGTTGCAAACGTTCAAAAAGACCAAAGAAGCTAGGCGAAATGCTTAGAGGATTGCCTAGCTCGATAGCTCAATTCGGACCGAAACAACGAAAATGCTCTTTTTCTGAAAAAACCTCCAACTTTAAACGTGAATAGCTCGAAAACTAGAAGAGATAAAAGGACGCCGTTTTCAGCAAAAGAAAGGAAATTTGACTTAGGACCGTCAACATGGGGGTCAGATTTAACGTAGGACGAAAGACAAAAAAGTTATGAGCGTTCAAAGTTGGGCATTTTTTGACGTTTTTTTCAAGCAAAATTGCAGGTTTCAAGTATTTTCTTCCAAACGAAGTACCTAAATTAGCAAGCTGTGTATATATTAACATGTAGAACATAGAACCATCTTGCAAAAAGCTCAAAAATCGATCCCAAGTACTTGGAAATACAAAAAAAGTGCTGTGGAGATGCTTGAAAATCGCTCTCAAGTACTTGGAAAGACCGATAATATACCTTGGAGATGCTTGAAAATCATTCCCAAGTGCTTGGAAAGATCGATAATGTACCTTGGAGATGCTTGAAAATCACTCCCAAGTACTTGGAAACACCAAAAATGTACTTTGGAAATGCTTGAAAATCACTCCCAAGTACTTGGAAACACCGAAATTGCTCGTTGGAAACGTTCAAAAAGACCAAAGAAGCTAGGCGAAATGCTTAGAGGATTGCCTAGCTCGATAGCTCAATTCGGACCGAAACAACGAAAATGCTCTTTTTCTGAAAAAACCTCCAACTTTAAACGTGAATAGCTCGAAAACTAGAAGAGATAAAAGGACGCCGTTTTCAGCAAAAGAAAGGAAATTTGACGTAGGACCGTCAACATGGGGGTCAGATTTAACGTAGGACGAAAGACAAAAAAGTTATGAGCGTTCAAAGTTGGGCATTTTTTGACGTTTTTTCAAAGCAAAATTGCAGGTTTCAAGTATTTTCTTCCAAACGAAGTACTTAAATTAGCAAGCTGTGTATATATTTACATGTAGAACATAGAACAATCTTGCAAAAAGCTCTAAAATCGATCCCAAGTACTTGGAAATACCAAAAATGTGCTGTGGAGATGCTTGAAAATCGCTCTCAAGTACTTGGAAAGACCGATAATATACCTTGGAGATGCTTGAAAATCATTCCCAAGTGCTTGGAAAGATCGATAATGTACCTTGGAGATGCTTGAAAATCACTCCCAAGTACTTGGAAACACCAAAAATGTACTTTGGAAATGCTTGAAAATCACTCCCAAGTACTTGGAAACACCGAAATTGCTCGTTGCAAACGTTCAAAAAGACCAAAGAAGCTAGGCGAAATGCTTAGAGGATTGCCTAGCTCGATAGCTCAATTCGGACCGAAACAACGAAAATGCTCTTTTTCTGAAAAAACCTCCAACTTTAAACGTGAATAGCTCGAAAACTAGAAGAGATAAAAGGACGCCGTTTTCAGCAAAAGAAAGGAAATTTGACGTAGGACCGTCAACATGGGGGTCAGATTTAACGTAGGACGAAAGACAAAAAAGTTATGAGCGTTCAAAGTTGGGCATTTTTTGACGTTTTTTTAAAGCAAAATTGCAGGTTTCAAGTATTTTCTTCCAAACGAAGTACTAAAATAAGCAAGCTGTCTATATATTTAAATGTAAAACATAGAATCATCTTGCAAAAAGCTCAATAATCGATCCTTAGTACTTGGAAATACCAAAAATGTGCTTTGGAGATGCTTGAAAATCGCTCTCAAGTAATTGGAAAGACCGATAATATACTTTGGAGATGCTTGAAAATCACTCCCAAGTACTTGGTAAGATCGATAATGTACCTTGGAGATGCTTGAAAGTCACTCCCAAGTACCTGGAAACACCAAAAATGTACTTTGGAAATGCTTGAAAATCACTCCCAAGTACTTGGAAACACCGAAATTGCTCGTTGCAAACGTTCAAAAAGACCAAAGAAGCTAGGCGAAATGCTTAGAGGATTGCCTAGCTCGATAGCTCAATTCGGACCGAAACAACGAAAATGCTCTTTTTCTGAAAAAACCTCCAACTTTAAACGTGAATAGCTCGAAAACTAGAAGAGATAAAAGGACGCCGTTTTCAGCAAAAGAAAGGAAATTTGACGTAGGACCGTCAACATGGGGGTCAGATTTAACGTAGGACGAAAAACAAAAAAGTTATGAGCGTTCAAAGTTGGGCATTTTTTGACGTTTTTTTCAAGCAAAATTGCAGGTTTCAAGTATTTTCTTCCAAACGAAGTACCTAAATTAGCAAGCTGTGTATATATTTACATGTAGAACATAGAACCATCTTGCAAAAAGCTCAAAAATCGATCCCAAGTACTTGGAAATACCAAAAATGTGCTGTGGAGATGCTTGAAAATCGCTCTCAAGTACTTGGAAAGACCGATAATATACCTTGGAGATGCTTGAAAATCATTCCCAAGTGCTTGGAAAGATCGATAATGTACCTTGGAGATGCTTGAAAATCACTCCCAAGTACTTGGAAACACCAAAAATGTACTTTGGAAATGCTTGAAAATCACTCCCAAGTACTTGGAAACACCGAAATTGCTCGTTGGAAACGTTCAAAAAGATTAAAGAAGCTAGGCGAAATGCTTAGAGGATTGCCTAGCTCGATAGCTCAATTCGGACCGAAACAACGAAAATGCTCTTTTTCTGAAAAAACCTCCAACTTTAAACGTGAATAGCTCGAAAACTAGAAGAGATAAAAGGACGCCGTTTTCAGCAAAAGAAAGGAAATTTGACGTAGGACCGTCATTATGGGGGTCAGATTTAACGTAGGACGAAAGACAAAAAAGTTATGAGCGTTCAAAGTTGGGCATTTTTTGACGTTTTTTCAAAGCAAAATTGCAGGTTTCAAGTATTTTCTTCCAAACGAAGTACTTAAATTAGCAAGCTGTGTATATATTTACATGTAGAACATAGAACAATCTTGCAAAAAGCTCTAAAATCGATCCCAAGTACTTGGAAATACCAAAAATGTGCTTTGGAGATGCTTGAAAATCGCTCTCAAGTACTTGGAAAGACCGATAATATACCTTGGAGATGCTTGAAAATCATTCCCAAGTGCTTGGAAAGATCGATAATGTACCTTGGAGATGCTTGAAAATCACTCCCAAGTACTTGGAAACACCAAAAATGTACTTTGGAAATGCTTGAAAATCACTCCCAAGTACTTGGAAACACCGAAATTGCTCGTTGCAAACGTTCAAAAAGACCAAAGAAGCTAGGCGAAATGCTTAGAGGATTGCCTAGCTCGATAGCTCAATTCGGACCGAAACAACGAAAATGCTCTTTTTCTGAAAAAACCTCCAACTTTAAACGTGAATAGCTCGAAAACTAGAAGAGATAAAAGGACGCCGTTTTCAGCAAAAGAAAGGAAATTTGACGTAGGACCGTCATTATGGGGGTCAGATTTAACGTAGGACGAAAGACAAAAAAGTTATGAGCGTTCAAAGTTGGGCATTTTTTGACGTTTTTTCAAAGCAAAATTGCAGGTTTCAAGTATTTTCTTCCAAACGAAGTACTTAAATTAGCAAGCTGTGTATATATTTACATGTAGAACATAGAACAATCTTGCAAAAAGCTCAAAAATCGATCCCAAGTACTTGGAAATACCAAAAATGTGCTGTGGAGATGCTTGAAAATCGCTCTCAAGTACTTGGAAAGACCGATAATATACCTTGGAGATGCTTGAAAATCACTCCCAAGTGCTTGGAAAGATCGATAATGTACCTTGGAGATGCTTGAAAATCACTCCCAAGTACTTGGAAACACCAAAAATGTACTTTGGAAATGCTTGAAAATCACTCCCAAGTACTTGGAAACACCGAAATTGCTCGTTGGAAACGTTCAAAAAGACCAAAGAAGCTAGGCGAAATGCTTAGAGGATTGCCTAGCTCGATAGCTCAATTTGGACCGAAACAACGAAAATGCTCTTTTTCTGAAAAAACCTCCAACTTTAAACGTGAATAGCTCGAAAACTAGAAGAGATAAAAGGACGCCGTTTTCAGCAAAAGAAAGGAAATTTGACGTAGGACCGTCAACATGGGGGTCAGATTTAACGTAGGACGAAAAACAAAAAAGTTATGAGCGTTCAAAGTTGGGCATTTTTTGACGTTTTTTTCAAGCAAAATTGCAGGTTTCAAGTATTTTCTTCCAAACGAAGTACTAAAATAAGCAAGCTGTCTATATATTTAAATGTAGAACATAGAATCATCTTGCAAAAAGCTCAATAATCGATCCTTAGTACTTGGAAATACCAAAAATGTGCTTTGGAGATGCTTGAAAATCGCTCTCAAGTAATTGGAAAGACCGATAATATACTTTGGAGATGCTTGAAAATCACTCCCAAGTACTTGTAAGATCGATAATGTACCTTGGAGATGCTTGAAAATCACTCCCAAGTACTTGGAAACACCAAAAATGTACTTTGGAAATGCTTGAAAATCACTCCCAAGTACTTGGAAACACCGAAATTGCACGTTGGAAACGTTCAAAAAACCAAAGAAGCTAGGCGAAATGCTAAGAGGATTGCCTAGCTCGATAGCTCAATTCGGACCGAAACAACGAAAATGCTCTATTTCTGAAAAAACCTCCAACTTTAAACGTGAACAGCTCGAAAACTAGAAGAGATAAAAGGACGCCGTTTTCAGCAAAAGAAAGGAAATTTGACGTAAGACCGTCAACATGGGGGTCAGATTTAACGTAGGACGAAAGACAAAAAAGTTATGAGCGTTCAAAGTTGGGCATTTTTTGACGTTTTTTTAAAGCAAAATTGCAGGTTTCAAGTATTTTCTTCCAAACGAAGTACTAAAATAAGCAAGCTGTCTATATATTTAAATGTAAAACATAGAATCATCTTGCAAAAAGCTCAATAATCGATCCTTAGTACTTGGAAATACCAAAATGTGCTTTGGAGATGCTTGAAAATCGCTCTCAAGTAATTGGAAAGACCGATAATATACTTTGGAGATGCTTGAAAATCACTCCCAAGTACTTGGTAAGATCGATAATGTACCTTGGAGATGCTTGAAAGTCACTCCCAAGTACCTGGAAACACCAAAAATGTACTTTGGAAATGCTTGAAAATCACTCCCAAGTACTTGGAAACACCGAAATTGCTCGTTGCAAACGTTCAAAAAGACCAAAGAAGCTAGGCGAAATGCTTAGAGGATTGCCTAGCTCGATAGCTCAATTTGGACCGAAACAACGAAAATGCTCTTTTTCTGAAAAAACCTCCAACTTTAAACGTGAATAGCTCGAAAACTAGAAGAGATAAAAGGACGCCGTTTTCAGCAAAAGAAAGGAAATTTGACGTAGGACCGTCAACATGGGGGTCAGATTTAACGTAGGACGAAAAACAAAAAAGCTATGAGCGTTCAAAGTTGGGCATTTTTTGACGTTTTTTTCAAGCAAAATTGCAGGTTTCAAGTATTTTCTTCCAAACGAAGTACCTAAATTAGCAAGCTGTGTATATATTTAAATGTAAAACATAGAATCATCTTGCAAAAAGCTCAAAAATCGATCCCAAGTACTTGGAAATACAAAAAAAGTGCTGTGGAGATGCTTGAAAATCGCTCTCAAGTACTTGGAAAGACCGATAATATACCTTGGAGATGCTTGAAAATCATTCCCAAGTGCTTGGAAAGATCGATAATGTACCTTGGAGATGCTTGAAAATCACTCCCAAGTACTTGGAAACACCAAAAATGTACTTTGGAAATGCTTGAAAATCACTCCCAAGTACTTGGAAACACCGAAATTGCTCGTTGCAAACGTTCAAAAAGACCAAAGAAGCTAGGCGAAATGCTTAGAGGATTGCCTAGCTCGATAGCTCAATTCGGACCGAAACAACGAAATGCTCTTTTTCTGAAAAAACCTCCAACTTTAAACGTGAATAGCTCGAAAACTAGAAGAGATAAAAGGACGCCGTTTTCAGCAAAAGAAAGGAAATTTGACGTAGGACCGTCAACATGGGGGTCAGATTTAACGTAGGACGAAAAACAAAAAAGTTATGAGCGTTCAAAGTTGGGCATTTTTTGACGTTTTTTTCAAGCAAAATTGCAGGTTTCAAGTATTTTCTTCCAAACGAAGTACTAAAATAAGCAAGCTGTCTATATATTTAAATGTAGAACATAGAATCATCTTGCAAAAAGCTCAATAATCGATCCTTAGTACTTGGAAATACCAAAAATGTGCTTTGGAGATGCTTGAAAATCGCTCTCAAGTAATTGGAAAGACCGATAATATACTTTGGAGATGCTTGAAAATCACTCCCAAGTACTTGGTAAGATCGATAATGTACCTTGGAGATGCTTGAAAATCACTCCCAAGTACTTGGAAACACCAAAAATGTACTTTAGAAATGCTTGAAAGTCACTCCCAAGTACTTGGAAACACCGAAATTGCACGTTGGAAAACGTTCAAAAAACCAAAGAAGCTAGGCGAAATGCTAAGAGGATTGCCTAGCTCGATAGCTCAATTCGGACCGAAACAACGAAAATGCTCTATTTCTGAAAAAACCTCCAACTTTAAACGTGAATAGCTCGAAAACTAGAAGAGATAAAAGGACGCCGTTTTCAGCAAAAGAAAGGAAATTTGACGTAAGACCGTCAACATGGGGGTCAGATTTAACGTAGGACGAAAGACAAAAAAGTTATGAGCGTTCAAAGTTGGGCATTTTTTGACGTTTTTTTAAAGCAAAATTGCAGGTTTCAAGTATTTTCTTCCAAACGAAGTACTAAAATAAGCAAGCTGTCTATATATTTAAATGTAAAACATAGAATCATCTTGCAAAAAGCTCAATAATCGATCCTTAGTACTTGGAAATACCAAAAATGTGCTTTGGAGATGCTTGAAAATCGCTCTCAAGTAATTGGAAAGACCGATAATATACTTTGGAGATGCTTGAAAATCACTCCCAAGTACTTGGTAAGATCGATAATGTACCTTGGAGATGCTTGAAAGTCACTCCCAAGTACCTGGAAACACCAAAAATGTACTTTGGAAATGCTTGAAAATCACTCCCAAGTACTTGGAAACACCGAAATTGCTCGTTGCAAA
>NW_026525395.1:0-106961 GCF_943734705.1 Anopheles coustani | reverse complement strand
CTTTCCAAGTATTTTGGAGTGATTTTCAAGCATCTCAAAAGTACCTTTTACGATCTTTCCAAATATTTCTGAGTGATTTTCAAGCATCTCAAAAGTACATTTACGATCTTTCCAAATATTTCTGAGCGATTTTCAAGCATCTCCAATGTACATTTTAAATTTTTCCAAGTATTGAAAGTGATTTTCAAGCCTAGCCAAAGTACATTTTAAGTCTTTCCAAGTACTTGGGAGGGCTTTTCAAGCACCTTCAAAGGACATTTTTTGGGTTTTTCAAGAATTTTTAATAATTTTCAAGCATCTCCAAAGTATATTTCCAGTCTTTGCAAGAACTTCTAAGCGATTTTTTAAGCATCTTCATAGTACAATTTTCGGTCTTTCAAGTACTTGGAAAAGATTTTTCAAGCATCTCCAAAGTACATTTTCGGTCTTTTCAAGACTGATCTTGAGGAGGATTTTTATGCTTTTTGATAGATACTTTGACTAAACCATGTAGATTATCATCCAACATGCAAATTTGTGTGCTAAACTTGGAAGTTTATACTTGAAGATCAGCAATTTTGTTTTGAAAAAAACCTCAAAAATAGCCCTAACTTTGAACGCTTATAACTTTTTGTCTTTCGTCCTACGTCAAATTTGACCCCCATGTTGACGGTCCTACGTCAAATTTCCTGTCTTTTGCTACCAACGGCGTCCTTTTATCTCTTCTAGTTTTCGAGATATTCACGTTAAAGTTGGAGGTTTTTTGAGAAAAAGAGTATTTTCCGTAGTTTCGGCTCAATTTTAGCTACCGAGCTAGGCATTTCTCTAAGCATTTCGCCTAGCTTCTTTGGTCATTTTGAACGTTTCCAACGAGCATTTTCGGTCTTTCCAAGTATTTGGGAGTGATTTTCAAGCATCTCCAAAGTACATTTTCGGTCTTTCCAAGTATTTTGGAGTGGTTTTCAAGCATCTCCAAAGTACATTTTCGGCCTTTCCAAGTATTTCGGAGTGATTTTCAAGCAGCTCCAAAGTACATTTTCGGGCTTTCCAAGTATTTTGGAGTGATTTTCAAGCATCTCAAAAGTACATTTACGATCTTTCCAAATATTTCAGAGTGATTTTCAAGCATCTCCAATGTACATTTTTAATTTTTCCAAGTATTTGAAAGTGATTTTCAAGCCTAGCCAAAGTACATTTTAAGTCTTTCCAAGTACTTGGGAGGGCTTTTCAAGCACCTTCAAAGGACATTTTTGGGGTTTTTCAAGATTTTGAGTAATTTTCAAGCATCTCAAAAGTATATTTCCAGTCTTTCCAAGAACTTCGAAGCGATTTTTAAGCATCTCCATAGTACATTCTCGGTATTTCCAAGTACTTGGAAAAGATTTTCAAGCATCACCAAAGTACATTTTCGGGTCTTTTCAAGGACTTGAGGAGGATTTTTTATGCTTTTTGATAGATACTTTGACTAAACCATGTAGATTATCATCCAACATGCAAATTTGTGTGCTAAACTTGGAAGTTTATACTTGAAATCAGCAATTTTGTTTTGAAAAAAACCTCAAAATAGCCTAACTTTGAACGCTTATAACTTTTTTGTCTTTCGTCCTACGTCAAATTTGACCCCCATGTTGACGGTCCTACGTCAAATTTCCTTTCTTTTGCTACCAACGGCGTCCTTTTATCTCTTCTAGTTTTCGAGTATTCACGTTTAAAGTTGGAGGTTTTTTGAGAAAAAGAGTATTTTCGTAGTTTCGGCTCATTTTAGCTACCGAGCTAGGCATTTCTCTAAGCATTCGCCTAGCTTCTTTGGTCATTTTGAACGTTTCCAACGAGCATTTTCGGTCTTTCCAAGTATTTGGGAGTGATTTTCAAGCATCTCCAAAGTACATTTTCGAGTCTTTCCAAGTATTTTGGAGTGGTTTTTCAAGCATCTCCAAAGTACATTTTCGGCCTTTCCAAGTATTTCGGAGTGATTTTCAAGCAGCTCCAAAGTACATTTTCGGGCTTTCCAAGTATTTTGGAGTGATTTTCAAGCATCTCAAAAGTACATTTACGATCTTTCCAAATATTTCAGAGTGATTTTTCAAGCAATCTCCAATGTACATTTTTAATTTTTCCAAGTATTTGAAAGTGATTTTCAAGCCTAGCCAAAGTACAATTTTAAGTCTTTCCAAGTACTTGGGAGGGCTTTTCAAGCACCTTCAAAGGACATTTTTGGGTTTTTCAAGAATTTTGAGTAATTTTCAAGCATCTCCAAAAGTATATTTCCAGTCTTTCCAAGAACTTCGAAGCGATTTTTAAGCATCTCCATAGTACATTCTCGGTATTTCCAAGTACTTGGAAAAGATTTTCAAGCATCTCCAAAGTACATTTTCGGTCTTTTCAAGGACTTGAGGAGGATTTTTATGCTTTTTGATAGATACTTTGACTAAACCATGTAGATTATCATCCAACATGCAAATTTGTTGTGCTAAACTTGGAAGTTTATACTTGAAATCAGCAATTTTGTTTTGAAAAAAACCTCAAAAATAGCCTAACTTTGACGCTTATAACTTTTTTGTCTTTCGTCCTACGTCAAATTTGACCCCCATGTTGACGGTCCTACGTCAAATTTCCTTTCTTTTGCTGAAATCGGCGTCCTTTTATCTCTTCTAGTTTCGAGCTATTCACGTTTAAAGTTGGAGGTTTTTTCAGAAAAAGAGCATTTACGTTATTTCGGCCCGAATTGAGCTATCGAGCTAGGCATTCCTCTAAGCATTTCGCCTAGCTTCTTTGGTCATTTTGAACGTTTCCAACGAGCATTTTCGGTCTTTCCAAGTATTTGGGAGTGATTTTCAAGCATCTCCAAAGTACATTTTCGGTCTTTCCAAGTATTTTGGAGTGGTTTTCAAGCATCTCCAAAGTACATTTTCGGCCTTTCCAAGTATTTCGGAGTGATTTTTCAAGCAGCTCCAAAGTACATTTTCGGCTTTCCAAGTATTTTGGAGTGATTTTCAAGCATCTCAAAAGTACATTTACGATCTTTCCAAATATTTCAGAGTGATTTTCAAGCATCTCCCAATGTACATTTTTAATTTTTCCAAGTATTTGAAAGTGATTTTCAAGCCTAGCCAAAGTACATTTTAAGTCTTTCCAAGTACTTGGAGGGCTTTTCAAGCACCTTCAAAGGACATTTTTGGGTTTTTCAAGAATTTTGAGTAATTTTCAAGCATCTCCAAAGTATATTTCAGTCTTTCCAAGAACTTCGAAGCGATTTTTAAGCATCTCCATAGTACATTCTCGGTATTTCCAAGTACTTGGAAAAGATTTTCAAGCATCTCCAAAGTACATTTTCGGTCTTTTCAAGGACTTGAGGAGGATTTTATGCTTTTTGATAGATACTTTGACTAAACCATGTAGATTATCGTCCAACATGCAAATTTGTGTGCTAAACTTGGAAGTTTATACTTGAAATCAGCAATTTTGTTTTGAAAAAAACCTCAAAAATAGCCTAACTTTGAACGCTTATAACTTTTTTGTCTTTCGTCCTACGTCAAATTTGACCCCCATGTTGACGGTCCTACGTCAAATTTCCTTTCTTTTGCTGAAATCGGCGTCCTTTTATCTCTTCTAGTTTTCGAGCTATTCACGTTTAAAGTTGGAGGTTTTTTCAGAAAAAGAGCATTTACGTTATTTCGGCCCGAATTGAGCTATCGAGCTAGGCATTCCTCTAAGCATTTCGCCTAGCTTCTTTGGTCATTTTGAACGTTTCCAACGAGCATTTTCGGTCTTTCCAAGTATTTGGGAGTGATTTTCAAGCATCTCCAAAGTACATTTTCGGTCTTTCCAAGTATTTTGGAGTGGTTTTCAAGCATCTCCAAAGTACATTTTCGGCCTTTCCAAGTATTTCGGAGTGATTTTCAAGCAGCTCCAAAGTACATTTTCGGGCTTTCCAAGTATTTTGGAGTGATTTTCAAGCATCTCAAAAGTACATTTACGATCTTTCCAAATATTTCAGAGTGATTTTCAAGCATCTCCAATGTACATTTTTAATTTTTCCAAGTATTTGAAAGTGATTTTCAAGCCTAGCCAAAGTACATTTTAAGTCTTTCCAAGTACTTGGGAGGGCTTTTCAAGCACCTTCAAAGGACATTTTTGGGTTTTTCAAGAATTTTGAGTAATTTTCAAGCATCTCCAAAGTATATTTCCAGTCTTTCCAAGAACTTCGAAGCGATTTTTAAGCATCTCCATAGTACATTCTCGGTATTTCCAAGTACTTGGAAAAGATTTTCAAGCATCTCCAAAGTACATTTTCGGTCTTTTCAAGGACTTGAGGAGGATTTTTATGCTTTTTGATAGATACTTTGACTAAACCATGTAGATTATCATCCAACATGCAAATTTGTGTGCTAAACTTGGAAGTTTATACTTAAAATCAGCAATTTTGTTTTGAAAAAAACCTCAAAAATAGCCTAACTTTGAACGCTTATAACTTTTTTGTCTTTCGTCCTACGTCAAATTTGACCCCCATGTTGACGGTCCTACGTCAAATTTCCTTTCTTTTGCTACCAACGGCGTCCTTTTATCTCTTCTAGTTTTCGAGATATTCACGTTTAAAGTTGGAGGTTTTTTGAGAAAAAGAGTATTTTCGTAGTTTCGGCTCAATTTTAGCTACCGAGCTAGGCATTTCTCTAAGCATTTCGCCTAGCTTCTTTGGTCATTTTGAACGTTTCCAACGAGCATTTTCGGTCTTTCCAAGTATTTGGGAGTGATTTTCAAGCATCTCCAAAGTACATTTTCGGTCTTTCCAAGTATTTTGGAGTGGTTTTCAAGCATCTCCAAAGTACATTTTCGGCCTTTCCAAGTATTTTGGAGTGATTTTCAAGCATCTCAAAAGTACATTTACGATCTTTCCAAATATTTCTGAGTGATTTTCAAGCATCTCAAAAGTACATTTACGATCTTTCCAAATATTTCTGAGCGATTTTCAAGCATCTCCAATGTACATTTTAAATTTTTCCAAGTATTTGAAAGTGATTTTCAAGCCTAGCCAAAGTACATTTTAAGTCTTTCCAAGTACTTGGGAGGGCTTTTCAAGCACCTTCAAAGGACATTTTTGGGTTTTTCAAGAATTTTTAATAATTTTCAAGCATCTCCAAAGTATATTTCCAGTCTTTGCAAGAACTTCTAAGCGATTTTTAAGCATCTTCATAGTACATTTTCGGTCTTTCCAAGTACTTGGAAAAGATTTTCAAGCATCTCCAAAGTACATTTTCGGTCTTTTCAAGGACTTGAGGAGGATTTTTATGCTTTTTGATAGATACTTTGACTAAACCATGTAGATTATCATCCAACATGCAAATTTGTGTGCTAAACTTGGAAGTTTATACTTGAAATCAGCAATTTTGTTTTGAAAAAAACCTCAAAAATAGCCTAACTTTGAACGCTTATAACTTTTTTGTCTTTCGTCCTACGTCAAATTTGACCCCCATGTTGACGGTCCTACGTCAAATTTCCTTTCTTTTGCTGAAATCGGCGTCCTTTTATCTCTTCTAGTTTTCGAGCTATTCACGTTTAAAGTTGGAGGTTTTTTCAGAAAAAGAGCATTTACGTTATTTCGGCCCGAATTGAGCTATCGAGCTAGGCATTCCTCTAAGCATTTCGCCTAGCTTCTTTGGTCATTTTGAACGTTTCCAACGAGCATTTTCGGTCTTTCCAAGTATTTGGGAGTGATTTTCAAGCATCTCCAAAGTACATTTTCGGTCTTTCCAAGTATTTTGGAGTGGTTTTCAAGCATCTCCAAAGTACATTTTCGGCCTTTCCAAGTATTTCGGAGTGATTTTCAAGCAGCTCCAAAGTACATTTTCGGGCTTTCCAAGTATTTTGGAGTGATTTTCAAGCATCTCAAAAGTACATTTACGATCTTTCCAAATAATTCAGAGTGATTTTCAAGCATCTCCAATGTACATTTTTAATTTTTCCAAGTATTTGAAAGTGATTTTCAAGCCTAGCCAAAGTACATTTTAAGTCTTTCCAAGTACTTGGGAGGGCTTTTCAAGCACCTTCAAAGGACATTTTTGGGTTTTTCAAGAATTTTGAGTAATTTTCAAGCATCTCCAAAGTATATTGATCTGTCAGAGTCGTGTTGACAGGTGCAGAGTAGTTTTGTGTGGGCTCCAGAAAATTGTGTAATTATCGCATGAAAAGAAAGGATATTGTCCGATCTGATCATCGATAATTGTGTCCAAAGTAATTAAGTGTCTGTGAAAGAGTTTATTGTTATGTGAATGTCGACGGCCGCGCCGGATAAAGGGTTTTAGTGAAACCGTGTTTTGGCGGGCAGTCTACGGCGTCACCGGTCTTTTGTGTTACAAAGGTAAGTACGGTGTCGGTGTCTGTTTTGTGTGTATGTGCGCGGGCGTCCCTTGGGTTTGAGGCTTTGGCCCGGAAATTTTGATACGGTCATGGAACAGCATAACTGTGCGAAATGTTCCAAGACCGTAGCTGAAAATGAGGACCCTGTTTTTTGTAGGGGAGTGTGTGACGGTATTTTTCATCGTCGCTGCACCTCCTTGAAAAAAAGTGAATTTAGATTGTTGAAAGACAATCAAAATTTGTGTTTTCGATGTGACGCTTGCGTTGCAAAAAAACCGCCGGGAAAGAATGCGGACGAGACCTCGGGTGGTGGTGTTTGTACCATCGAGCGTTTGAACGAAATATTAAAATCGTTCGAGCAAAAAATTGAGCAGAGATTAGCAAAGGATTTGCAATCCTTTAGAGAAGAGATAGAGCGAGACAACAGGTTGCACGCATCATCGCACGGTAACAGTGTTGACAAGCGTCGGCCCAGTGAGCCAGATTTGCAGGTGACAATTGTTGACAATCCGAGCGTGGTCGTGCAACCAAAGTTTGTTAAGAATGAGGTCTCAGTCTCGACTTTGTTAGAAAAACCATTAGCAAATGAAACCAGTAATTTAGGGACTTGGTCTAATGTGGTCAAAAAAACATTGACAAATGGTAGTAACAGCTCTGTTTCGACCATAGTAAAAAAATTTGACGCAGGTAATTTTGCTAAAGCATTACCAGCACCAGCACCCGCTAGTAGTCAGTCGGACCAACATCAGCAGAGAAGATTAGTGATCATTCCGAAAGCTAGTCAATCTTGCGCTGTGACAAGGACCGACATACGGACTAAGCTTGATCCGAGGCGCCATCAGCTTTCGGACTTTCGCAACGGTGGAGAGGGCCAAATTTCGGTACAAGTTCCTCTTGGTGAGAACTTGAATGCCGTGAAAGATAGATTAGGCTTAGCTCTTGGTGAGGCATACATGATTTCACTGCCTCTCGCAAGGATGAAATTAGTTGGTATGACCGAAGACTATTCTGAAACGGAATTGGTTGACTACCTCAAAACTCAAAATGAGGGAATTCCGTGGTCTCATGTCAAGGTATTAAAGAAATACGAAAACAATATGCTTAAATTTGAAAAGTTTAATGCTATTATGGACATTGATGAGGACTCAGCTCGGTGTCTTGAGGGACGGAACCTAGTAAAGATTGGATTCGATTCGTGTCGTATACATCGAGCGGTCAGGGTTTTGCGTTGCTTCAAGTGTGCGAAGTTTGGACACATTACCAATGACTGCAAAAATGAGTTGGCCTGTTCAAAATGCGGTGATAAACATAAAACAGCAACTTGTAAGTCTGTTGTTTTTAAGTGTGTCAACTGCGAACGGGCTAATAATTTGAGCACCAACAACTTCAACACGAACCATGCTGCAAATAGTAGTGTGTGTCCAATGTTCCAGAAGGAGTTGAACAAAAAAAAGAAGTCTACGCAATAGCAAGACGGTTGGGATATTGTTCGGCAGTATGAAATATTGTATATGAATATTGCTGGGCTGCCAACCAACTATGCAATGTTGCGTACGACAGTAGAGAAAATTAAACCATTGATGGTTCTAGTCGCCGAAACACATATCACGGAAGTTGAAGCTTTTGATCAGTTTCACATACCAGGATACCGTGTCGAATCTTGTTTGTCTAACTCGCGACATACTGGAGGAGTTGCAATATATGCCAGAGATTCGGTTGTTTTCAAAGTTTTATTAAATGAAATGAAAGAGGGCAACTGGTTTTTGGGTATTGCGGTTGCTCGCGGTGTGACAGCGGCGAACTATGGAGTTGTTTATCATTCACCTAGTTCTAGTGACTCTGGGTTCGTGGGTGTTTTGGAGGGGTGGCTGGACAGATTCATCGATTTCAATAAACGTAATATTGTGGTTGGTGACTTTAATATCGATTGGTTGAACACTGAAAAGTCGGTTCCCTTAAAAAGAGCAATGGAAGCAGTCAACTTGAAACAACTGGTTAACCAGCCGACTCGCATCACGAGGCTGAGTAGAACCCTGATTGATCATGTATATTGCAATTTCGAGTCTTTGTCAGTTGCTACGGTGTCGGCTCTCAAGATAACTGACCACGAGACTCTAGGGTTGAGCCTTCGTAATGAGCATTCCAACATTGTCCAAAAACGTATTTCTTGTTTGACCGGATACTCCAAACCATCTCTTTGCAATTTCGTTAGAGAGGGTTTGCAGAGTACAATTTCTGGTTTTAACGAAACGGCTAAAGTATTGTGGGATACTCTGGAAAATGCCATGAAAACCTTCACAGTGGACCGAACTATTGCCTGTAGGGATTCAAACAAGTGGTATAACACAGATCTAGCAAGGCTTAAGAGCAGAAGGGACTGTGCCTATGCCAAGTTCTTAAGGACAAACATTTCTCAGCAGTGGTGGGAATACACCGCTTTGAGGAATGAATATACACAGCGTCTGAAAGAAACAAGGCAACAGTATTTTAGCAACCAGATCAGGGACCACCAAGGTAATAGCAGGGAACTGTGGAAAGTCCTCAAGTCTATGCTAAAGCCAGAGGATAAGCCTGGTTTAAGTGTAACATTTGAAGGATGCGCCATTTTTGAGGAAAGCACAATTGCTGAAAGATTTAACACTTTTTTTGTTGATAGTGTCAACTCTATTCATCAAAGTATTCCTTCCGTGGCTGAACCTTTGGCATTGAGACCAAATAGTAACCCAAGACAACAATTCAAGTTCGAACCAATATCGATTGAAAAGCTCAAATCGATTTGTTTTAGCTTAGAGAACAAGGCTGGAATTAGCAAAGTGAATGCTCAGGTACTGCGTGACTGTTTCCATGTAGTTGGGGGGGTCCTTCTTTCACTGATCAATCAATCATTGGAGGAGGGTATTTTTCCTGACTCGTGGAGGGAGTCTCTAGTAGTGCCAATTCCTAAAGTGTCAGGAGCCACCAATGCGGAGGAGTTTCGTCCGATTAACATGCTTCATATACTTGAAAAGGTGTTGGAACTTGTTGTCAAACAACAACTTCTCCAGTATCTTGACAGGCATAACTTGCTGGTGGAGGAACAGTCGGGCTATAGAGAAGGACATTCTTGTGAATCTGCGCTGAACCTTTTATTAGCTAAGTGGAAGGAGTTAATGGAGCGAAAACAACCGATTGTTGCAGTGTTCTTGGATTTGAAACGGGCGTTTGAAACGATATCGCGACCTTTGTTATTGGAAACAATCAAAAGGTTCGGTATCGATGGAGTTGAGTTCGAATGGTTCGCATCTTATCTCAGTGGAAGAACGCAACGAACAATTTTCATGAACTGTTGTTCAAACCCTGTCGAAAACACCCTTGGGGTTCCACAAGGAAGTGTTCTTGGTCCAGTGTTGTTTATTATGTATATAAACGACATGAAAAAGGTTTTACAGTCATGTGAAATCAATCTTTTTGCGGACGATACAGTCTTGTTTGTCTCGCGGAAAGATTTAAAACAGACCAAGGAGCTTTTGAATGTCGATTTAGATGCCTTAGATGGTTGGTTAAAATACAAGAAATTGGCCTTAAACATCAAGAAGACCAAATTCATGGTATTGTCTTCGAGACAAATTACTGACCAATCAGCTATTGTCATCAATCAGGAACCAATCGACAGAGTCTCCCAGATAAAATATCTGGGAGTTATATTAGACGAAAAACTGTCTTTTGGGCCTCATATTGACAATGTCACTTCCAAAGTGGCAAAAAAGTGTGGTGTGATTAGTAGATTGGGCAACAATCTGAATTTTTTCGGAAAAGTTCAGCTCTACAAATCGTTAATAGCACCACACTTTGATTTCTGTGCATCAATTTTATTTCTCGGCAATCAAACACAGTTACAGAGACTGCAGAGGTTGCAAAACAGAGTCATGCGAATGATTTTGTGTTGCGGCTGGTATACTCCTTCGGTTGTTATGCTCGACGTCTTACAGTGGATGTCGGTCAAGCAGCGAATAGTGTTCCAAACTGCAGTCTTTGTGTACAAAATTTTGAAAGGCCTGGTACCAACGTATTTGGGGGAAAGGATAGTGGTTGGGTCTGACGTGCATCGGTATAACACTCGTAGTGCCGGTGAGCCGAGACTTCCCAGCTATCTGTCCGGAAACGCCCGAAATTCGTTGTTTTTTAAAGGAGTACAATGGTACAACAGGATGCCGAGAGAGATTAAACAAGCGCAAAATCTAAGGGAGTTCAAACGCCTATGCGCCGTATACGTGAAGCAGGTGGTCTGACGCTGTGCTTGTAATGTATTTAGTAAATGTTGTAGTTTTTGAGCCCCGTAGTATTGCATTTGTCAACACGGTCTTTGACTATGGTGATGATGAGTAAAAAAATGAACAGGGACTTTTTATTTTTATTATTTAATTTAACTTAATAGAATGAATGAGTCTACATAGTTTTGAGACACGCGCGCGTAAATGAGGACAATTGGTGGACATGGCTGTACGAAAAGAACTAGTAGTATCTACACATCTCGCTGTAGTTGGGTCCCTTTCTGTTCTTGATAGTGGCACCACATTATCAACCAATGGTAATTGGCGGTGTGAACTACAAACAGGGCAGAAATACCCTTTTACACTCCGGAAGGTGGTGCCTCGTTACCTTGGGGGACTCGGCGATTTGCCTTTCGAGGTGATTGCTCGGGACCGTTGTATGCAAGGAACAAGATCAGGTCCCTTAAGTAGTACTGGTGGGTTTCACCACACTATCAACCATTGATAGCTGGCGGTGTTAACCAAATCTGTGCGAAAATACCTGCCCTACTCCGGAAAGTGGTCCCCTTTTGCTAGTTGGGAAATCTAAGATGTACCTCTTTGTGCAATTGATGGCGACCGTTGTATGAATGGAGCAGAGATGGATGCGATTGTTCTGGAGAGTAATGCCCCAATGCCCCCTCTCGTTTGATGATTTATATTCAATATCGCAAGATACTTTCGTCCCTCTCAAACCTATGTAGGGGTAAGCGGTGGGACTCATCATCATCATCATTATTTCCAGTCTTTCCAAGAACTTCGAAGCGATTTTTAAGCATCTCCATAGTACATTCTCGGTATTTCCAAGTACTTGGAAAAGATTTTCAAGCATCTCCAAAGTACATTTTCGGTCTTTTCAAGGACTTGAGGAGGATTTTTATGCTTTTTGATAGATACTTTGACTAAACCATGTAGATTATCATCCAACATGCAAATTTGTGTGCTAAACTTGGAAGTTTATACTTGAAATCAGCAATTTTGTTTTGAAAAAAACCTCAAAAATAGCCTAACTTTGAACGCTTATAACTTTTTTGTCTTTCGTCCTACGTCAAATCTGACCCCCATGTTGACGGTCCTACGTCAAATTTCCTTTCTTTTGCTGAAAACGGCGTCTTTTTATCTCTTCTAGTTTTCGAGCTATTCACGTTTAAAGTTGGAGGTTTTTTGAGGAGAAGAGTATTTTCGTAGTTTCGGCTCAATTTTAGCTACCGAGCTAGGCATTTCTCTAAGCATTTCGCCTAGCTTCTTTGGTCATTTTGAACGTTTCCAACGAGCAATTTCGGTGTTTCCAAGTACTTGGGAGTGATTTTCAAGCATTTCCAAAGTACATTTTTGGACTTTCCAAGTATTTTGGAGTGGTTTTCAAGCATCTCCAAGGTACATTATCGATCTTTCCAAGCACTTGAGAGTGATTTTCAAGCATCTCCAAGGTATATTATCGGTCTTTCCAAGTACTTGAGAGCGATTTTCAAGCATCTCCACAGCACATTTTTGGTATTTCCAAGTACTTGGGATCGGTTTTTGAGCTTTTTGCAAGATGATTCTATGTTCTACATGTAAATATATACACAGCTGACTAATGTTAGTACTTCGTTTGGAAGAAAATACTTGAAACCTGCAATTTTGCTTTGATAAAACGTCAAAAAATGCCCAACTTTGAACGCTCATAACTTTTTTGTCTTTCGTCCTACGTTAAATCTGACCCCCATGTTGACGGTTCTACGTCAAATTTCCTTTCTTTTGCTGAAAACGGCTGCCTTTTATCTCTTCTAGTTTTCGAGCTATTCACGTTTAAAGTTGGAGGTTTTTTCAGAAAAAGAGCATTTTCGTTGTTTCGGTCCGAATTGAGCTATCGAGCTAGGCAATCCTCTAAGCATTTCGCCTAGCTTCTTTGGTCTTTTTGAACGTTTCCAACGAGCAATTTCGGTGTTTCCAAGTACTTGGGAGTGATTTTCAAGCATTTCCAAAGTACATTTTTGGTGTTTCCAAGTACTTGGGAGTGATTTTCAAGCATCTCCAAGGTACATTATCGATCTTTCCAAGCACTTGGGAGTGATTTTCAAGCATCTCAAAGGTATATTATCAGTCTTTCCAAGTACTTGAGAGCGATTTTCAAGCATCTCCACAGCACATTTTTAGTATTTCCAAGTACTTGGGATCGGTTTTTGAGCTTTTTGCAAGATGATTCTATGTTTTACATGTAAATATATACACAGCTTACTAATGTAAGTACTTCGTTTGGAAGAAAATACTTGAAACCTGCAATTTTGCTTTGAAAAAACGTCAAAAAATGCCCAACTTTGAACGCTCATAACTTTTTTGTCTTTCGTCCTACGTTAAATCTGACCCCCATGTTGACGGTCCTACGTCAAATTTCCTTTCTTTTGCTGAAAACTGCGTCCTTTTATCTCTTCTAGTTTTCGAGCTATTCACGTTTAAAGTTGGAGGTTTTTTCAGAAAAAGAACAATTTCGTTCTTTCGGTCCGAATTGAGCTATCGAGCTAGGCATTCCTCTAAGCATTTCGCCTAGCTTCTTTGGTCTTTTTGAACGTATCCAACGAGCACTTTCGGTGTTTCCAAGTACTTGGGAGTGATTTTCAAGCATTTCCAAAGTACATTTTTGGTGTTTCCAAGTACTTGGGAGTCATTTTCAAGCATCTTCAAGGTACATTATCGGTCTTTCCAAGTACTTGGGAGTGATTTTCAAGCATCTCCAAGGTACATTATCGGTCGTTCCAAGTACTTGAGAGCGATTTTAAAGCATCTCCAAAGCACATTTTAGGTATTTCCAAGTACTTAGGATCGATTTTTGAGCTTTTTGCAAGATAATTTTATGTTTTTCATGTAAATATATACACAGCTTGCTTATTTAAGTACTTCGTTTCGAAGAAAATACTTGAAACCTGCAATTTTGCTTTGAAAAAACGTCAAAAAATGCCCAACTTTGAACGCTCATAACTTTTTTGTCTTTGGTCCTACGTTAAATCTGACCCCCATGTTGACGGTCCTACGTCAAATTTCCTTTCTTTTGCTGAAAACTGCGTCCTTTTATCTCTTCTAGTTTTCGAGCTATTCACGTTTAAAGTTGGAGGTTTTTTCAGAAAAAGAGCATTTTCGTTCTTTCGGTCCGAATTGAGCTATCGAGCTAGGCATTCCTCTAAGCATTTCGCCTAGCTTCTTGGGTCTTTTTGAACGTATCCAACGAGCACTTTCGGTGTTTCCAAGTACTTGGGAGTGATTTTCAAGCATTTCCAAAGTACATTTTTGGTGTTTCCAAGTACTTGGGAGTCATTTTCAAGTATCTCCAAGGTACATTATCGGTCTTTCCAAGTACTTGGGAGTGATTTTCAAGCATCTCCAAGGTACATTATCGGTCGTTCCAAGTACTTGAGAGCGATTTTCAAGCATCTCCAAAGCACATTTTAGGTATTTCCAAGTACTTAGGATCGATTTTTGAGCTTTTTGTAAGATAATTTTATGTTTTTCATGTAAATATATACACAGCTTGCTTATTTAAGTACTTCGTTTCGAAGAAAATACTTGAAACCTGCAATTTTGCTTTGAAAAAACGTCAAAAAATGCCCAACTTTGAACGCTCATAACTTTTTTGTCTTTGGTCCTACGTTAAATCTGACACCCATGTTGACGGTCCTACGTCAAATTTCCTTTCTTTTGCTGAAAACTGCGTCCTTTTATCTCTTCTAGTTTTCGAGCTATTCACGTTTAAAGTTGGAGGTTTTTTCAGAAAAAGAGCATTTTCGTTCTTTCGGTCCGAATTGAGCTATCGAGCTAGGCATTCCTCTAAGCATTTCGCCTAGCTTCTTTGGTCTTTTTGAACGTTTCCAACGAGCAATTTTGGTGTTTCCAAGTACTTGGGAGTGATTTTCAAGCATTTCCAAAGTACATTTTTGGTGTTTCCAAGTACTTGGGAGTCATTTTCAAGTATCTCCAAGGTACATTATCGGTCTTTCCAAGTACTTGGGAGTGATTTTCAAGCATCTCCAAGGTACATTATCGGTCGTTCCAAGTACTTGAGAGCGATTTTCAAGCATCTCCAAAGCACATTTTAGGTATTTCTAAGTACTTAGGATCGATTTTTGAGCTTTTTGTAAGATAATTTTATGTTTTTCATGTAAATATATACACAGCTTGCTTATTTAAGTACTTCGTTTCGAAGAAAATACTTGAAACCTGCAATTTTGCTTTGAAAAAACGTCAAAAAATGCCCAACTTTGAACGCTCATAACTTTTTTGTCTTTGGTCCTACGTTAAATCTGACCCCCATGTTGACGGTCCTACGTCAAATTTCCTTTCTTTTGCTGAAAACTGCGTCCTTTTATCTCTTCTAGTTTTCGAGCTATTCACGTTTAGAGTTGGAGGTTTTTTCAGAAAAAGAGCATTTTCGTTGTTTCGGTCCGAATTGAGCTATCGAGCTAGGCATTCCTCTAAGCATTTCGCCTAGCTTCTTTGGTCTTTTTGAACGTATCCAACGAGCACTTTCGGTGTTTCCAAGTACTTGGGAGTGATTTTCAAGCATTTCCAAAGTACATTTTTGGTGTTTCCAAGTACTTGGGAGTCATTTTCAAGCATCTTCAAGGTACATTATCGGTCTTTCCAAGTACTTGGGAGTGATTTTCAAGCATCTCCAAGGTACATTATCGGTCGTTCCAAGTACTTGAGAGCGATTTTAAAGCATCTCCAAAGCACATTTTAGGTATTTCCAAGTACTTAGGATCGATTTTTGAGCTTTTTGCAAGATAATTTTATGTTTTTCATGTAAATATATACACAGCTTGCTTATTTAAGTACTTCGTTTCGAAGAAAATACTTGAAACCTGCAATTTTGCTTTGAAAAAACGTCAAAAAATGCCCAACTTTGAACGCTCATAACTTTTTTGTCTTTGGTCCTACGTTAAATCTGACCCCCATGTTGACGGTCCTACGTCAAATTTCCTTTCTTTTGCTGAAAACTGCGTCCTTTTATCTCTTCTAGTTTTCGAGCTATTCACGTTTAAAGTTGGAGGTTTTTTCAGAAAAAGAGCATTTTCGTTCTTTCGGTCCGAATTGAGCTATCGAGCTAGGCATTCCTCTAAGCATTTCGCTTAGCTTCTTGGGTCTTTTTGAACGTATCCAACGAGCACTTTCGGTGTTTCCAAGTACTTGGGAGTGATTTTCAAGCATTTCCAAAGTACATTTTTGGTGTTTCCAAGTACTTGGGAGTCATTTTCAAGTATCTCCAAGGTACATTATCGGTCTTTCCAAGTACTTGGGAGTGATTTTCAAGCATCTCCAAGGTACATTATCGGTCGTTCCAAGTACTTGAGAGCGATTTTCAAGCATCTCCAAAGCACATTTTAGGTATTTCTAAGTACTTAGGATCGATTTTTGAGCTTTTTGCAAGATAATTTTATGTTTTTCATGTAAATATATACACAGCTTGCTTATTTAAGTACTTCGTTTCGAAGAAAATACTTGAAACCTGCAATTTTGCTTTGAAAAAACGTCAAAAAATGCCCAACTTTGAACGCTCATAACTTTTTTGTCTTTGGTCCTACGTTAAATCTGACCCCCATGTTGACGGTCCTACGTCAAATTTCCTTTCTTTTGCTGAAAACTGCGTCCTTTTATCTCTTCTAGTTTTCGAGCTATTCACGTTTAAAGTTGGAGGTTTTTTCAGAAAAAGAGCATTTTCGTTCTTTCGGTCCGAATTGAGCTATCGAGCTAGGCATTCCTCTAAGCATTTCGCCTAGCTTCTTGGGTCTTTTTGAACGTATCCAACGAGCACTTTCGGTGTTTCCAAGTACTTGGGAGTGATTTTCAAGCATTTCCAAAGTACATTTTTGGTGTTTCCAAGTACTTGGGAGTCATTTTCAAGTATCTCCAAGGTACATTATCGGTCTTTCCAAGTACTTGGGAGTGATTTTCAAGCATCTCCAAGGTACATTATCGGTCGTTCCAAGTACTTGAGAGCGATTTTCAAGCATCTCCAAAGCACATTTTAGGTATTTCCAAGTACTTAGGATCGATTTTTGAGCTTTTTGTAAGATAATTTTATGTTTTTCATGTAAATATATACACAGCTTGCTTATTTAAGTACTTCGTTTCGAAGAAAATACTTGAAACCTGCAATTTTGCTTTGAAAAAACGTCAAAAAATGCCCAACTTTGAACGCTCATAACTTTTTTGTCTTTGGTCCTACGTTAAATCTGACACCCATGTTGACGGTCCTACGTCAAATTTCCTTTCTTTTGCTGAAAACTGCGTCCTTTTATCTCTTCTAGTTTTCGAGCTATTCACGTTTAAAGTTGGAGGTTTTTTCAGAAAAAGAGCATTTTCGTTCTTTCGGTCCGAATTGAGCTATCGAGCTAGGCATTCCTCTAAGCATTTCGCCTAGCTTCTTTGGTCTTTTTGAACGTTTCCAACGAGCAATTTTGGTGTTTCCAAGTACTTGGGAGTGATTTTCAAGCATTTCCAAAGTACATTTTTGGTGTTTCCAAGTACTTGGGAGTCATTTTCAAGTATCTCCAAGGTACATTATCGGTCTTTCCAAGTACTTGGGAGTGATTTTCAAGCATCTCCAAGGTACATTATCGGTCGTTCCAAGTACTTGAGAGCGATTTTCAAGCATCTCCAAAGCACATTTTAGGTATTTCTAAGTACTTAGGATCGATTTTTGAGCTTTTTGTAAGATAATTTTATGTTTTTCATGTAAATATATACACAGCTTGCTTATTTAAGTACTTCGTTTCGAAGAAAATACTTGAAACCTGCAATTTTGCTTTGAAAAAACGTCAAAAAATGCCCAACTTTGAACGCTCATAACTTTTTTGTCTTTGGTCCTACGTTAAATCTGACCCCCATGTTGACGGTCCTACGTCAAATTTCCTTTCTTTTGCTGAAAACTGCGTCCTTTTATCTCTTCTAGTTTTCGAGCTATTCACGTTTAGAGTTGGAGGTTTTTTCAGAAAAAGAGCATTTTCGTTGTTTCGGTCCGAATTGAGCTATCGAGCTAGGCATTCCTCTAAGCATTTTGCCTAGCTTCTTTGGTCGTTTTGAACGTATCCAACGAGCACTTTCGGTGTTTCCAAGTACTTGGGAGTGATTTTCAAGCATTTCCAAAGTACATTTTTGGTGTTTCCAAGTACTTGGGAGTCATTTTCAAGCATCTTCAAGGTACATTATCGGTCTTTCCAAGTACTTGGGAGTGATTTTCAAGCATCTCCAAGGTACATTATCGGTCGTTCCAAGTACTTGAGAGCGATTTTAAAGCATCTCCAAAGCACATTTTAGGTATTTCCAAGTACTTAGGATCGATTTTTGAGCTTTTTGCAAGATAATTTTATGTTTTTCATGTAAATATATACACAGCTTGCTTATTTAAGTACTTCGTTTCGAAGAAAATACTTGAAACCTGCAATTTTGCTTTGAAAAAACGTCAAAAAATGCCCAACTTTGAACGCTCATAACTTTTTTGTCTTTGGTCCTACGTTAAATCTGACCCCCATGTTGACGGTCCTACGTCAAATTTCCTTTCTTTTGCTGAAAACTGCGTCCTTTTATCTCTTCTAGTTTTCGAGCTATTCACGTTTAAAGTTGGAGGTTTTTTCAGAAAAAGAGCATTTTCGTTCTTTCGGTCCGAATTGAGCTATCGAGCTAGGCATTCCTCTAAGCATTTCGCTTAGCTTCTTGGGTCTTTTTGAACGTATCCAACGAGCACTTTCGGTGTTTCCAAGTACTTGGGAGTGATTTTCAAGCATTTCCAAAGTACATTTTTGGTGTTTCCAAGTACTTGGGAGTCATTTTCAAGTATCTCCAAGGTACATTATCGGTCTTTCCAAGTACTTGGGAGTGATTTTCAAGCATCTCCAAGGTACATTATCGGTCGTTCCAAGTACTTGAGAGCGATTTTCAAGCATCTCCAAAGCACATTTTAGGTATTTCTAAGTACTTAGGATCGATTTTTGAGCTTTTTGCAAGATAATTTTATGTTTTTCATGTAAATATATACACAGCTTGTTTATTTAAGTACTTCGTTTCGAAGAAAATACTTGAAACCTGCAATTTTGCTTTGAAAAAACGTCAAAAAATGCCCAACTTTGAACGCTCATAACTTTTTTGTCTTTGGTCCTACGTTAAATCTGACCCCCATGTTGACGGTCCTACGTCAAATTTCCTTTCTTTTGCTGAAAACTGCGTCCTTTTATCTCTTCTAGTTTTCGAGCTATTCACGTTTAGAGTTGGAGGTTTTTTCAGAAAAAGAACAATTTCGTTCTTTCGGTCCGAATTGAGCTATCGAGCTAGGCATTCCTCTAAGCATTTCGCCTAGCTTCTTTGGTCTTTTTGAACGTATCCAACGAGCACTTTCGGTGTTTCCAAGTACTTGGGAGTGATTTTCAAGCATTTCCAAAGTACATTTTTGGTGTTTCCAAGTACTTGGGAGTCATTTTCAAGCATCTTCAAGGTACATTATCGGTCTTTCTAAGTACTTGGGAGTGATTTTCAAGCATCTCCAAGGTACATTATCGGTCGTTCCAAGTACTTGAGAGCGATTTTAAAGCATCTCCAAAGCACATTTTAGGTATTTCCAAGTACTTAGGATCGATTTTTGAGCTTTTTGCAAGATAATTTTATGTTTTTCATGTAAATATATACACAGCTTGCTTATTTAAGTACTTCGTTTCGAAGAAAATACTTGAAACCTGCAATTTTGCTTTGAAAAAACGTCAAAAAATGCCCAACTTTGAACGCTCATAACTTTTTTGTCTTTGGTCCTACGTTAAATCTGACCCCCATGTTGACGGTCCTACGTCAAATTTCCTTTCTTTTGCTGAAAACTGCGTCCTTTTATCTCTTCTAGTTTTCGAGCTATTCACGTTTAAAGTTGGAGGTTTTTTCAGAAAAAGAGCATTTTCGTTCTTTCGGTCCGAATTGAGCTATCGAGCTAGGCATTCCTCTAAGCATTTCGCCTAGCTTCTTTGGTCTTTTTGAACGTATCCAACGAGCACTTTCGGTGTTTCCAAGTACTTGGGAGTGATTTTCAAGCATTTCCAAAGTACATTTTTGGTGTTTCCAAGTACTTGGGAGTGATTTTCAAGCATTTCCAAAGTACATTTTTGGTGTTTCCAAGTACTTGGGAGTCATTTTCAAGCATCTTCAAGGTACATTATCGGTCGTTCCAAGTACTTGAGAGCGATTTTCAAGCATCTCCAAATCACATTTTTGATATTTCCAAGTACTTGGGATCGATTTTTGAGCTTTTTGCAAGATATTTCTATGTTCTACATGTAAATATATACACAGCTTGCTTATTTAAGTACTTCGTTTGGAAGAAAATACTTGAAACCTGCAATTTTGCTTTGAAAAAACGTCAAAAAATGCCCAACTTTGAACGCTCATAACTTTTTTGTCTTTGGTCCTACGTTAAATCTGACCCCCATGTTGACGGTCCTACGTCAAATTTCCTTTCTTTTGCTGAAAACTGCGTCCTTTTATCTCTTCTAGTTTTCGAGCTATTCACGTTTAGAGTTGGAGGTTTTTTCAGAAAAAGAACAATTTCGTTCTTTCGGTCCGAATTGAGCTATCGAGCTAGGCAATCCTCTAAGCATTTCGCCTAGCTTCTTTGGTCTTTTTGAACGTTTCCAACGAGCAATTTTGGTGTTTCCAAGTACTTGGGAGTGATTTTCAAGCATTTCCAAAGTACATTTTTGGTGTTTCCAAGTACTTGGGAGTCATTTTCAAGCATCTTCAAGGTACATTATCGGTCTTTCCAAGTACTTGGGAGTGATTTTCAAGCATCTCCAAGGTACATTATCGGTCGTTCCAAGTACTTGAGAGCGATTTTCAAGCATCTCCAAAGCACATTTTAGGTATTTCCAAGTACTTAGGATCGAGTTTTGAGCTTTTTGCAAGATAATTTTATGTTTTTCATGTAAATATATACACAGCTTGCTTATTTAAGTACTTCGTTTCGAAGAAAATACTTGAAACCTGCAATTTTGCTTTGAAAAAACGTCAAAAAATGCCCAACTTTGAACGCTCATAACTTTTTTGTCTTTGGTCCTACGTTAAATCTGACCCCCATGTTGACGGTCCTACGTCAAATTTCCTTTCTTTTGCTGAAAACTGCGTCCTTTTATCTCTTCTAGTTTTCGAGCTATTCACGTTTAAAGTTGGAGGTTTTTTCAGAAAAAGAACAATTTCGTTCTTTTGGTCCGAATTGAGCTATCGAGCTAGGCAATCCTCTAAGCATTTCGCCTAGCTTCTTTGGTCTTTTTGAACGTTTCCAACGAGCAATTTTGGTGTTTCCAAGTACTTGGGAGTGATTTTCAAGCATTTCCAAAGTACATTTTTGGTGTTTCCAAGTACTTGGGAGTCATTTTCAAGTATCTCCAAGGTACATTATCGGTCTTTCCAAGTACTTGGGAGTGATTTTCAAGCATCTCCAAGGTACATTATCGGTCGTTCCAAGTACTTGAGAGCGATTTTCAAGCATCTCCAAAGCACATTTTAGGTATTTCTAAGTACTTAGGATCGATTTTTGAGCTTTTTGCAAGATAATTTTATGTTTTTCATGTAAATATATACACAGCTTGTTTATTTAAGTACTTCGTTTCGAAGAAAATACTTGAAACCTGCAATTTTGCTTTGAAAAAACGTCAAAAAATGCCCAACTTTGAACGCTCATAACTTTTTTGTCTTTGGTCCTACGTTAAATCTGACCCCCATGTTGACGGTCCTACGTCAAATTTCCTTTCTTTTGCTGAAAACTGCGTCCTTTTATCTCTTCTAGTTTTCGAGCTATTCACGTTTAAAGTTGGAGGTTTTTTCAGAAAAAGAACAATTTCGTTCTTTCGGTCCGAATTGAGCTATCGAGCTAGGCATTCCTCTAAGCATTTCGCCTAGCTTCTTTGGTCTTTTTGAACGTATCCAACGAGCACTTTCGGTGTTTCCAAGTACTTGGGAGTGATTTTCAAGCATTTCCAAAGTACATTTTTGGTGTTTCCAAGTACTTGGGAGTCATTTTCAAGCATCTTCAAGGTACATTATCGGTCTTTCCAAGTACTTGGGAGTGATTTTCAAGCATCTCCAAGGTACATTATCGGTCGTTCCAAGTACTTGAGAGCGATTTTAAAGCATCTCCAAAGCACATTTTAGGTATTTCCAAGTACTTAGGATCGATTTTTGAGCTTTTTGCAAGATAATTTTATGTTTTTCATGTAAATATATACACAGCTTGCTTATTTAAGTACTTCGTTTCGAAGAAAATACTTGAAACCTGCAATTTTGCTTTGAAAAAACGTCAAAAAATGCCCAACTTTGAACGCTCATAACTTTTTTGTCTTTGGTCCTACGTTAAATCTGACCCCCATGTTGACGGTCCTACGTCAAATTTCCTTTCTTTTGCTGAAAACTGCGTCCTTTTATCTCTTCTAGTTTTCGAGCTATTCACGTTTAAAGTTGGAGGTTTTTTCAGAAAAAGAGCATTTTCGTTCTTTCGGTCCGAATTGAGCTATCGAGCTAGGCATTCCTCTAAGCATTTCGCCTAGCTTCTTGGGTCTTTTTGAACGTATCCAACGAGCACTTTCGGTGTTTCCAAGTACTTGGGAGTGATTTTCAAGCATTTCCAAAGTACATTTTTGGTGTTTCCAAGTACTTGGGAGTCATTTTCAAGTATCTCCAAGGTACATTATCGGTCTTTCCAAGTACTTGGGAGTGATTTTCAAGCATCTCCAAGGTACATTATCGGTCGTTCCAAGTACTTGAGAGCGATTTTCAAGCATCTCCAAAGCACATTTTAGGTATTTCCAAGTACTTAGGATCGATTTTTGAGCTTTTTGTAAGATAATTTTATGTTTTTCATGTAAATATATACACAGCTTGCTTATTTAAGTACTTCGTTTCGAAGAAAATACTTGAAACCTGCAATTTTGCTTTGAAAAAACGTCAAAAAATGCCCAACTTTGAACGCTCATAACTTTTTTGTCTTTGGTCCTTCGTTAAATCTGACCCCCATGTTGACGGTCCTACGTCAAATTTCCTTTCTTTTGCTGAAAACGGCGTCCTTTTATCTCTTCTAGTTTTCGAGCTATTCACGTTTAAAGTTGGAGGTTTTTTCAGAAAAAGAGCATTTTCGTTGTTTCGGTCCGAATTGAGCTATCGAGCTAGGCATTCCTCTAAGCATTTCGCCTAGCTTCTTTGGTCTTTTTGAACGTATCCAACGAGCACTTTCGGTGTTTCCAAGTACTTGGGAGTGATTTTCAAGCATTTCCAAAGTACATTTTTGGTGTTTCCAAGTACTTGGGAGTGATTTTCAAGCATTTCCAAAGTACATTTTTGGTGTTTCCAAGTACTTGGGAGTCATTTTCAAGCATCTTCAAGGTACATTATCGGTCGTTCCAAGTACTTGAGAGCGATTTTCAAGCATCTCCAAATCACATTTTTGATATTTCCAAGTACTTGGGATTGATTTTTGAGCTTCTTGCAAGATAATTCGATGTTCTACATGTAAATATATACACAGCTTGCTTATTTAAGTACTTCGTTTGGAAGAAAATACTTGAAACCTGCAATTTTGCTTTGAAAAAACGTCAAAAAATGCCCAACTTTGAACGCTCATAACTTTTTTGTCTTTCGTCCTACGTTAAATCTGACCCCCATGTTGACGGTCCTACGTCAAATTTCCTTTCTTTTGCTGAAAACGGCGTCCTTTTATCTCTTCTAGTTTTCGAGCTATTCACGTTTAAAGTTGGAGGTTTTTTCAGAAAAAGAGCATTTTCGTTGTTTCGGTCCGAATTGAGCTATCGAGCTAGGCATTCCTCTAAGCATTTCGCCTAGCTTCTTTGGTCTTTTTGAACGTATCCAACGAGCACTTTCGGTGTTTCCAAGTACTTGGGAGTGATTTTCAAGCATTTCCAAAGTACATTTTTGGTGTTTCCAAGTACTTGGGAGTGATTTTCAAGCATTTCCAAAGTACATTTTTGGTGTTTCCAAGTACTTGGGAGTGATTTTCAAGCATCTCCAAGGTACATTATCGGTCGTTCCAAGTACTTGAGAGCGATTTTCAAGCATCTCCAAAGCACATTTTAGGTATTTCTAAGTACTTAGGATCGATTTTTGAGCTTTTTGCAAGATAATTTTATGTTTTTCATGTAAATATATACACAGCTTGTTTATTTAAGTACTTCGTTTCGAAGAAAATACTTGAAACCTGCAATTTTGCTTTGAAAAAACGTCAAAAAATGCCCAACTTTGAACGCTCATAACTTTTTTGTCTTTGGTCCTACGTTAAATCTGACCCCCATGTTGACGGTCCTACGTCAAATTTCCTCTCTTTTGCTGAAAACTGCGTCCTTTTATCTCTTCTAGTTTTCGAGCTATTCACGTTTAAAGTTGGAGGTTTTTTCAGAAAAAGAACAATTTCGTTCTTTCGGTCCGAATTGAGCTATCGAGCTAGGCATTCCTCTAAGCATTTCGCCTAGCTTCTTTGGTCTTTTTGAACGTATCCAACGAGCACTTTCGGTGTTTCCAAGTACTTGGGAGTGATTTTCAAGCATTTCCAAAGTACATTTTTGGTGTTTCCAAGTACTTGGGAGTCATTTTCAAGCATCTCCAAGGTACATTATCGGTCTTTCCAAGTACTTGGGAGTGATTTTCAAGCATCTCCAAGGTACATTATCGGTCGTTCCAAGTACTTGAGAGCGATTTTAAAGCATCTCCAAAGCACATTTTAGGTATTTCCAAGTACTTAGGATCGATTTTTGAGCTTTTTGCAAGATAATTTTATGTTTTTCATGTAAATATATACACAGCTTGCTTATTTAAGTACTTCGTTTCGAAGAAAATACTTGAAACCTGCAATTTTGCTTTGAAAAAACGTCAAAAAATGCCCAACTTTGAACGCTCATAACTTTTTTGTCTTTGGTCCTACGTTAAATCTGACCCCCATATTGACGGTCCTACGTCAAATTTCCTTTCTTTTGCTGAAAACTGCGTCCTTTTATCTCTTCTAGTTTTCGAGCTATTCACGTTTAAAGTTGGAGGTTTTTTCAGAAAAAGAGCATTTTCGTTCTTTCGGTCCGAATTGAGCTATCGAGCTAGGCATTCCTCTAAGCATTTCGCTTAGCTTCTTGGGTCTTTTTGAACGTATCCAACGAGCACTTTCGGTGTTTCCAAGTACTTGGGAGTGATTTTCAAGCATTTCCAAAGTACATTTTTGGTGTTTCCAAGTACTTGGGAGTCATTTTCAAGTATCTCCAAGGTACATTATCGGTCTTTCCAAGTACTTGGGAGTGATTTTCAAGCATCTCCAAGGTACATTATCGGTCGTTCCAAGTACTTGAGAGCGATTTTCAAGCATCTCCAAAGCACATTTTAGGTATTTCCAAGTACTTAGGATCGAGTTTTGAGCTTTTTGCAAGATAATTTTATGTTTTTCATGTAAATATATACACAGCTTGCTTATTTAAGTACTTCGTTTGGAAGAAAATACTTGAAACCTGCAATTTTGCTTTGAAAAAACGTCAAAAAATGCCCAACTTTGAACGCTCATAACTTTTTTGTCTTTCGTCCTACGTTAAATCTGACCCCCATGTTGACGGTTCTACGTCAAATTTCCTTTCTTTTGCTGAAAACGGCGTCCTTTTATCTCTTCTAGTTTTCGAGCTATTCACGTTTAAAGTTGGAGGTTTTTTCAGAAAAAGAGCATTTTCGTTGTTTCGGTCCGAATTGAGCTATCGAGCTAGGCATTCCTCTAAGCATTTCGCTTAGCTTCTTGGGTCTTTTTGAACGTATCCAACGAGCACTTTCGGTGTTTCCAAGTACTTGGGAGTGATTTTCAAGCATTTCCAAAGTACATTTTTGGTGTTTCCAAGTACTTGGGAGTCATTTTCAAGTATCTCCAAGGTACATTATCGGTCTTTCCAAGTACTTGGGAGTGATTTTCAAGCATCTCCAAGGTACATTATCGGTCGTTCCAAGTACTTGAGAGCGATTTTCAAGCATCTCCAAAGCACATTTTAGGTATTTCCAAGTACTTAGGATCGAGTTTTGAGCTTTTTGCAAGATTTTTCTATGTTCTACATGTATATATATACACAGCTTGCTTATTTAAGTACTTCGTTTCGAAGAAAATACTTGAAACCTGCAATTTTGCTTTGAAAAAACGTCAAAAAATGCCCAACTTTGAACGCTCATAACTTTTTTGTCTTTCGTCCTACGTTAAATCTGACCCCCATGTTGACGATCCTACGTCAAATTTCCTTTCTTTTGCTGAAAACGGCGTCCTTTTATCTCTTCTAGTTTTCGAGCTATTCACGTTTAGAGTTGGAGGTTTTTTCAGAAAAAGAGCATTTTCGTTGTTTCGGTCCAAATTGAGCTATCGAGCTAGGCAATCCTCTAAGCATTTCGCCTAGCTTCTTTGGTCTTTTTGAACGTTTCCAACGAGCAATTTCGGTGTTTCCAAGTCCTTGGGAGTGATTTTAAAGCATTTTCAAAGTACATTTTTGGTGTTTCCAAGTACTTGGGAGTGATTTTCAAGCATCTCCAAGGTACAATTTCGATCTTCCCAAGCACTTGGGAGTGATTTTCAAGCATCTCCAAGGTTTATTATCGGTCTTTCCAAGTACTTGAGAGCGATTTTCAAGCATCTCCACAGCACATTTTTGGTATATCCAAGTACTTGGGATCGGTTTTTGAGCTTTTTGCAAGATGATTCTATGTTCTACATGTAAATATATACACAGCTTGCTAGTTTAAGTACTTCGTTTGGAAGAAAATACTTGAAACCTGCAATTTTGCTTTGAAAAAACGTCAAAAAATGCCCAACTTTGAACGCTCATAACTTTTTTGTCTTTTGTCCTACGTTAAATCTGACCCCCATGTTGACGGTTCTACGTCAAATTTCCTTTCTTTTGCTGAAAACGGCGTCCTTTTATCTCTTCTAGTTTTCGAGATATTCACGTTTAAAGTTGGAGGTTTTTTCAGAAAAATAGCATTTTCGTTGTTTCGGTCCAAATTGAGCTATCGAGCTAGGCAATCCTCTAAGCATTTCGCCTAGCTTCTTTGGTCTTTTTGAACGTTTCCAACGAGCAATTTCGGTGTTTCCAAGTCCTTGGGAGTGATTTTCAAGCATTTTCAAAGTACATTTTTGGTGTTTCCAAGTACTTGGGAGTGATTTTCAAGCATCTCCAAGGTACATTTTCGATCGTTCCAAGCACTTGGGAGTGATTTTCAAGCATCTCCAAGGTTTATTATCGGTCTTTCCAAGTACTTGAGAGCGATTTTCAAGCATCTCCACAGCACATTTTTGGTATATCCAAGTACTTGGGATCGGTTTTTGAGCTTTTTGCAAGATGATTCTATGTTCTACATTTAAATATATACACAGCTTACTAATGTAAGTACTTCGTTTGGAAGAAAATACTTGAAACCTGCAATTTTGCTTTGAAAAAACGTCAAAAAATGCCCAACTTTGAACGCTCATAACTTTTTGTCTTTCGTCCTACGTTTGATCTGACCCCCATGTTGACGGTTCTACGTCAAATTTCCTTTCTTTTGCTGAAAACGGCGTCCTTTTATCTCTTCTAGTTTTCGAGCTATTCACGTTTAAAGTTGGAGGTTTTTTCAGAAAAATAGCATTTTCGTTGTTTCGGTCCGAATTGAGCTATCGAGCTAGGCAATCCTCTAAGCATTTCGCCTAGCTTCTTTGGTCTTTTTGAACGTTTCCAACGAACAATTTCGGTGTTTCCAAGTACTTGGGAGTGATTTTCAAGCGTTTCCAAAGTACATTTTTGGTGTTTCCAAGTACTTGGGAGTGATTTTCAAGCATCTCCAAGGTACATTATCGATCTTTCCAAGCACTTGGGAATGATTTTCAAGCATCTCCAAGGTATATTATCGGTCTTTCCAAGTACTTGAGAGCGATTTTCAAGCATCTCCACAGCACATTTTTGGTATTTCCAACTACTTGGGATCGATTTTTGAGCTTTTTGCAAGATTGTTCTATGTTCTACATGTAAATATATACACAGCTTGCTAGTTTAAGTACTTCGTTTGGAAGAAAATACTTGAAACCTGCAATTTTGCTTGAAAAAAACGTCAAAAAAATGCCCAACTTTGAACGCTCATAACTTTTTTGTCTTTCGTCCTACGTTAAATCTGACCCCCATGTTGACGGTTCTACGTCAAATTTCCTTTCTTTTGCTGAAAACGGCGTCCTTTTATCTCTTCTAGTTTTCGAGCTATTCACGTTTAAAGTTGGAGGTTTTTTCAGAAAAATAGCATTTTCGTTGTTTCGGTCCAAATTGAGCTATCGAGCTAGGCAATCCTCTAAGCATTTCGCCTAGCTTCTTTGGTCTTTTTGAACGTTTGCAACGAGCAATTTCGGTGTTTCCAAGTCCTTGGGAGTGATTTTAAAGCATTTTCAAAGTACATTTTTGGTGTTTCCAAGTACTTGGGAGTGATTTTCAAGCATCTCCAAGGTACATTTTCGATTGTTCCAAGCACTTGGGAGTGATTTTCAAGCATCTCCAAGGTTTATTATCGGTCTTTCCAAGTACTTGAGAGCGATTTTCAAGCATCTCCACAGCACATTTTTGGTATTTCAAAGTACTTGGGATCGGTTTTTGAGCTTTTTGCAAGATGATTCTATGTTCTACATTTAAATATATACACAGCTTACTAATGTAAGTACTTCGTTTGGAAGAAAATACTTGAAACCTGCAATTTTGCTTTGAAAAAACGTCAAAAAATGCCCAACTTTGAACGCTCATAACTTTTTTGTCTTTCGTCCTACGTTAAATCTGACCCACATGTTGACGGTTCTACGTCAAATTTCCTTTCTTTTGCTGAAAACGGCGTCCTTTTATCTCTTCTAGTTTTCGAGCTATTCACGTTTAAAGTTGGAGGTTTTTTCAGAAAAATAGCATTTTCGTTGTTTCGGTCCAAATTGAGCTATCGAGCTAGGCAATCCTCTAAGCATTTCGCCTAGCTTCTTTGGTCTTTTTGAACGTTTGCAACGAGCAATTTCGGTGTTTCCAAGTCCTTGGGAGTGATTTTAAAGCATTTCCAAAGTACATTTTTGGTGTTTCCAAGTACTTGGGAGTGATTTTTCAAGCATCTCCAAGGTACATTTTCGATCGTTCCAAGCACTTGGGAGTGATTTTCAAGCATCTCCAAGGTTTATTATCGGTCTTTCCAAGTACTTGAGAGTGATTTTTAAGCATCTCCACAGCACATTTTTGGTATTTCCAAGTACTTGGGATCGGTTTTTGAGCTTTTTGCAAGATGATTCTATGTTCTTCATGTAAATATATACACAGCCTACTAATGTAAGTACTTCGTTTGGAAGAAAATACTTGAAACCTGCAATTTTACTTTGAAAAAACGTCAAAAAATGCCCAACTTTGAACGCTCATAACTTTTTTGTCTTTCGTCCTACGTTAAATCTGACCCCCATATTGACGGTCCTACGTCAAATTTCCTTTCTTTTGCTGAAAACGGCGTCCTTTTATCTCTTCTAGTTTTCGAGCTATTTACGTTTAAAGTTGGAGGTTTTTTCAGAAAAAGAGCATTTTCGTTGTTTCGGTCCGAATTGAGCTATCGAGCTAGGCATTCCTCTAAGCATGTCGCCTAGCTTCTTTGGTCTTTTTGAACGTTTCCAACGAGCAATTTCGGTGTTTCCAAGTACTTGGGAGTGATTTTAAAGCATTTCCAAAGTACATTTTTGGTGTTTCCAAGTACTTGGGAGTGATTTTCAAGCATCTCCAAGGTACATTATCGATCTTTCCAAGCACTTGGGAATCATTTTCAAGCATCTCCAAGGTAAATTATCGGTCTTTCCAAGTACTTGAGAGTGATTTTTAAGCATCTCCACAGCACATTTTTGGTATTTCCAAGTACTTGGGATCGGTTTTTGAGCTTTTTGCAAGATGATTCTATGTTCTTCATGTAAATATATACACAGCTTACTAATGTAAGTACTTCGTTTGGAAGAAAATACTTGAAACCTGCAATTTTGCTTTGAAAAAACGTCAAAAAATGCCCAACTTTGAACGCTCATAACTTTTTTGTCTTTCGTCCTACGTTAAATCTGACCCCCATGTTGACGGTCTTACGTCAAATTTCCTTTCTTTTGCTGAAAACGGCGTCCTTTTATCTCTTCTAGTTTTCGAGCTATTCACGTTTAAAGTTGGAGGTTTTTTCAGCAAAAGAGCATTTTCGTTGTTTCGGTCCGAATTGAGCTATCGAGCTAGGCAATCCTCTAAGCATTTCGCCTAGCTTCTTTGGTCTTTTTGAACGTTTCCAACGAGCAATTTCGGTGTTTCCAAGTACTTGTGAGTGATTTTCAAGCATTTCCAAAGTACATTTTTGGTGTTTCCAAGTACTTGGGAGTGATTTTCAAGCATTTCCAAAGTACATTTTTGGTGTTTCCAAGTACTTGAGAGTGACTTTCAAGCATCTCCAAGGTACATTATCGATCTTTCCAAGCACTTGGGAGTGATTTTCAAGCATCTCCAAGGTATATTATCGGTCTTTCCAAGTACTTGAGAGCGATTTTCAAGCATCTCCAAAGCACATTTTTGGTATTTCCAAGTACTTGGGATCGGTTTTTGAGCTTTTTGCAAGATGATTCTATGTTCTTCATGTAAATATATACACAGCTTACTAATGTAAGTACTTCGTTTGGAAGAAAATACTTGAAACCTGCAATTTTGCTTTGAAAAAACGTCAAAAAATGCCCAACTTTGAACGCTCATAACTTTTTTGTCTTTCGTCCTACGTTAAATCTGACCCCCATGTTGACGGTCTTACGTCTAATTTCCTTTCTTTTGCTGAAAACGGCGTCCTTTTATCTCTTCTAGTTTTCGAGCTATTCACGTTTAAAGTTGGAGGTTTTTTCAGCAAAAGAGCATTTTCGTTGTTTCGGTCCGAATTGAGCTATCGAGCTAGGCATTCCTCTTAGCATTTCGCCTAGCTGTTTTGGTCTTTTTGAACGTTTCCAACGAGCAATTTCGGTGTTTCCAAGTACTTGGGAGTGATTTTCAAGCATTTCCAAAGTACATTTTTGGTGTTTCCAAGTACTTGGGAGTGATTTTCAAGCATCTCCAAGGTACATTACCGATCTTTCCAAGCACTTGGGAATGATTTTCAAGCATCTCCAAGGTATATTATCAGTCTTTCCAAGTACTTGAGAGCGATTTTCAAGCATCTTCACAGCACATTTTTGGTATTTCCAAGTACTTGGGATCGGTTTTTGAGCTTTTTGCAAGATGATTCTATGTTCTTCATGTAAATATATACACAGCTTACTAATGTAAGTACTTCGTTTGGAAGAAAATACTTGAAACCTGCAATTTTGCTTTGAAAAAACGTCAAAAAATGCCCAACTTTGAACGCTCATAACTTTTTTGTCTTTCGTCCTACGTTAAATCTGACCCCCATGTTGACGGTCTTACGTCAAATTTCCTTTCTTTTGCTGAAAACGGCGTCCTTTTATCTCTTCTAGTTTTCGAGCTATTCACGTTTAAAGTTGGAGGTTTTTTCAGCAAAAGAGCATTTTCGTTGTTTCGGTCCGAATTGAGCTATCGAGCTAGGCATTCCTCTAAGCATTTCGCCTAGCTTCTTTGGTCTTTTTGAACGTTTCCAACGAGCAATTTCGGTGTTTCCAAGTACTTGGGAGTGATTTTCAAGCATTTCCAAAGTACATTTTTGGTGTTTCCAAGTACTTGGGAGTGATTTTCAAGCATCTCCAAGGTACATTATCGATCTTTCCAAGCACTTGGGAATCATTTTCAAGCATCTCCAAGGTAAATTATCGGTCTTTCCAAGCACTTGGGAATGATTTTCAAGCATCTCCAAGGTATATTATCGGTCTTTCCAAGTACTTGAGAGCGATTTTCAAGCATCTCCACAGCACATTTTTGGTATTTCCAAGTACTTGGGATCGGTTTTTGAGCTTTTTGCAAGATGATTTTATGTTCTACATGTAAATATATACACAGCTTACTAATGTAAGTACTTCGTTTGGAAGAAATTACTTGAAACCTGCAATTTTGCTTTGAAAAAACGTCAAAAAATGCCCAACTTTGAACGCTCATAACTTTTTTGTCTTTCGTCCTACGTTAAATCTGACCCCCATGTTGACGGTCCTACGTCAAATTTCCTTTCTTTTGCTGAAAACGGCGTCCTTTTATCTCTTCTAGTTTTCGAGCTATTCACGTTTAAAGTTGGAGGTTTTTTCAGCAAAAGAGCATTTTCGTTGTTTCGGTCCGAATTGAGCTATCGAGCTAGGCATTCCTCTAAGCATTTTGCCTAGCTTCTTTGGTCTTTTTGAACGTTTCCAACGAGCAATTTCGGTGTTTCCAAGTACTTGGGAGTGATTTTCAAGCATTTCCAAAGTACATTTTTGGTGTTTCCAAGTACTTGGGAGTGATTTTCAAGCATCTCCAAGGTACATTATCGATCTTTCCAAGCACTTGGGAATCATTTTCAAGCATCTCCAAGGTAAATTATCGGTCTTTCCAAGTACTTGAGAGTGATTTTTAAGCATCTCCACAGCACATTTTTGGTATTTCCAAGTACTTGGGATCGGTTTTTGAGCTTTTTGCAAGATGATTCTATGTTCTTCATGTAAATATATACACAGCCTACTAATGTAAGTACTTCGTTTGGAAGAAAATACTTGAAACCTGCAATTTTGCTTTGAAAAAACGTCAAAAAATGCCCAACTTTGAACGCTCATAACTTTTTTGTCTTTCGTCCTACGTTAAATCTGACCCCCATGTTGACGGTCCTACGTCAAATTTCCTTTCTTTTGCTGAAAACGGCGTCCTTTTATCTCTTCTAGTTTTCGAGCTATTTACGTTTAAAGTTGGAGGTTTTTTCAGAAAAAGAGCATTTTCGTTGTTTCGGTCCGAATTGAGCTATCGAGCTAGGCATTTCTCTTAGCATTTCGCCTAGCTGTTTTGGTCTTTTTGAACGTATCCAATGAGCATTTTCGGTGTTTCCAAGTACTAAGGAGTGATTTTCAAGCATCTCTAAAGTACTTTTTTGGTGTTTCCAAGTACTTGGGAGTGATTTTCAAGCATCTCCAAGGTACATTATCGATCTTTCCAAGTACTTGGGATCGATTTTTGAACTTTATGCAAGATGATTCTATGTTCTGCATGTAAATATATATAAAGCTTGCATATTTAAGTACTTCGTTTGGAAGAAAATACTTGAAACCTTCAATTTTGGATTAAAAAAACGTCAAAAAATGCCCAACTTTGAACGCTCATAACTTTTTTGTCTTTCGTCCTACGTTAAATCTGACCCCCATGTTGACGGTCCTACGTCAAATTTCCTTTCTTTTGCTGAAAACGGCGTCCTTTTATCTCTTCTAGTTTTCGAGCTATTCGCGTTTAAAGTTGGAGGTTTTTTCAGAAAAAGAGCATTTTCGTAGTTTCGGTCCGAATTTAGCTATCGAGCTAGGCATTTCTCTTAGCATTTCGCCTAGCTTCTTTGGTCATTTTGAACGTTTCCAACGAGCATTTTCGGTCTTTCCAAGTATTTGGGAGTGATTTTCAAGCATTTCCAAAGTACATTTTTGGTGTTTCCAAGTACTTGGGAGTGATTTTCAAGCATCTCCAAGGTAAATTTTTGGTGTTTCCAAGTACTTGGGAGTGATTTTCAAGCATCTCCAAGGTACATTATCGATCTTTCCAAGTACTTGGGATCGATTTTTGAGCTTTTTGCAAGATAATTCGATGTTCTACATGTACATATATACACAGCTTGCTAATTTAAGTACTTCGTTTGGAAGAAAATACTTGTAACCTGCAATTTTACTTTGAAAAAACGTCAAAAAATGCCTAACTTTGAACGCTCATAACTTTTTTGTCTTTCGTCCTACGTTGAATCTGACCCCCATGTTGACGGTCCTACGTCAAATTTCCTTTCTTTTGCTGAAAACGGCGTCCTTTTATCTCTTCTAGTTTTCGAGCTATTCACGTTTAAAGTTGGAGGTTTTTTCAGAAAAAGAGCATTTTCGTTGTTTCGGTCCAAATTGAGCTATCGAGCTAGGCAATCCTCTAAGCACTTCGCCTAGCTTCTTTGGTCTTTTTGAACGTTTGCAACGAGCAATTTCGGTGTTTCCAAGTACTTGGGAGTGATTTTCAAACATTTCCAAAGTACATTTTTGGTGTTTCCAAGTACTTGGGAGTGATTTTTAAGCATCTCCAAGGTACATTATCGATCTTTCCAAGCACTTGGGAGTAATTTTCAAGCATCTCCAAGGTATATTTTCGGTCTTTCCAAGAACTTGAGAGCGATTTTCAAGCATCTCCACAGCACATTTTTGGTATTTCCAAGCACTTGGGATCGGTTTTTGAGCTTTTTGCAAGATTATTCTATGTTCTACATGTAAATATATACACAGCTTGCTAATTTAAGTACTTCGTTTGGAAGAAAATACTTGAAACCTGCAATTTTGCTCTGAAAAAACGTCATAAAATGCCCAACTTTGATCGCTCATAACTTGTTTGTCTTTCGTCTTTAGTTAAATCTGACCCCCATGTTGTCCTACGTCAAATTTCCTTTCTTTTGCTGAAAACGGCAACCTTTTATCTCTTCTAGTTTTCGAGCTATTCACGTTTAAAGTTGGAGGTTTTTTCAGAAAAAGAGCATTTTCGTTGTTTCGGTCCAAATTGAGCTATCGAGCTAGGCAATCCTCTAAGCATTTCGCCTAGCTTCTTTGGTCTTTTTGAACGTTTCCAACGAGCAATTTCGGTGTTTCCAAGTACTTGGGAGTGATTTTCAAGCATTTCCAAAGTACATTTTTGGTGTTTCCAAGTACTTGGGAGTGATTTTCAAGCATCTCCAAGGTACATTATCGGTCTTTCCAAGTACTTGGGAGTGATTTTCAAGCATCTCTAAAGTACATTATCGGTCGTTCCAAGTACTTGAGAGCGATTTTCAAGCATCTCCAAAGTACATTTTTGGTATTTCCAAGTACTTAGGATCGATTTTTGAGCTTTTTGCAAGATGATTTTATGTTTTTCATGTAAATATATTCACAGCTTGCTTATTTAAGTACTTCGTTTGGAAGAAAGTACTTGAAACCTGCAATTTTGCTTTGAAAAAACGTCAAAAAATGCCCAACTTTGAACGCTCATAACTTTTTTGTCTTTCGTCCTACGTTAAATCTGACCCCCATGTTGACGGTCCTACGTCAAATTTCCTTTCTTTTGCTGAAAACGGCGTCCTTTTATCTCTTCTAGTTTTCGAGCTATTCACGTTTAAAGTTGGAGGTTTTTTCAGAAAAAGAACATTTTCGTTCTTTCGGTCCGAATTGAGCTATCGAGCTAGGCATTCCTCTAAGCATTTCGCCTAGCTTCTTTGGTCTTTTTGAACGTATCCAACGAGCACTTTCGGTGTTTCCAAGTACTTGGGAGTGATTTTCAAGCATTTCCAAAGTACATTTTTGGTGTTTCCAAGTACTTGGGAGTCATTTTCAAGCATCTCCAAGGTACATTATCGGTCTTTCCAAGTACTTGGGAGTGATTTTCAAGCATCTTTAAAGTATATTATCGGTCGTTCCAAGTACTTGAGAGCGATTTTCAAGCATCTTCAAAGTACATTTTTGGTATTTCCAAGTACTTAGGATCGATTTTTGAGCTTTTTGCAAGATGGTTTTATGTTTTTCATGTAAATATATTCACAGCTTGCTTATTTAAGTACTTCGTTTGGAAGAAAGTACTTGAAACCTGCAATTTTGCTTTGAAAAAACGTCAAAAAATGCCCAACTTTGAACGCTCATAACTTTTTTGTCTTTCGTCCTACGTTAAATCTGACCCCCATGTTGACGGTCCTACGTCAAATTTCCTTTCTTTTGCTGAAAACGGCGTCCTTTTATCTCTTCTAGTTTTCGAGCTATTCACGTTTAAAGTTGGAGGTTTTTTCAGAAAAAGAGCATTTTCGTTGTTTCGGTCCGAATTAAGCTATCGAGCTAGGCATTTCTCTAAGCATTCCGCCAAGCTTCTTTGGTCATTTTGAACGTTTCCAACGAGCATTTTCGGTCTTTCCAAGTATTTGGGAGTGATTTTCAAGCATCTCCAAAGTACATTTTCGGTCTTTCCAACTACTTGGGAGTGATTTTCAAGCATCTCCAAGGTACATTTTTGGTGTTTCCAAGTTCTTGGGAGTGATTTTCAAGCATCTCCAAGGTACATTTTCGATCTTTCCAAGCACTTGGGATCGATTTTTGAGCTATTTGCAAGATGATTCTATGTTCCACATGTAAATATATCCACAGCTTGCATATTTAAGTACTTCGTTTGGAAGAAAATACTTGAAACCTGCAATTTTACTTTAAAAAAACGTCAAAAAATGCCCAACTTTGAACGCTCATAACTTTTTTGTCTTTCGTCCTACGTTAAATCTGACCCCCATGTTGACGGTCCTACGTCAAATTTCCTTTCTTTTGCTGAAAACGGCGTCCTTTTATCTCTTCTAGTTTTCGAGCTATTCACGTTTAAAGTTGGAGGTTTTTTCAGAAAAAGAGCATTTTCGTTGTTTCGGTCCGAATTTAGCTATCGAGCTAGGCATTTCTCTAAGCATTTCGCCTAGCTTCTTTGGTCTTTTTGAACGTATCCAACGAGCACTTTCGGTGTTTTCAAGTACTTGGGAGTGATTTTCAAGCATTTCCAAAGTACAGTTTTGGTGTTTCCAAGTACTTGGGAGTCATTTTCAAGCATCTCCAAGGTACATTATCGATCTTACCAAGTACTTGTGAGTGATTTTCAAGCATCTCCAAGGTACATTATCGATCTTTCCAAGTTCTTGGGAGTGATTTTCAAGCATCTCCAAAGCACATTTTTGGTATTTCCAAGTACTTAGGATCGATTTTTGAGCTTTTTGCAAGATGATCTTATGTTCTTCATGTAAATATATTCACAGCTTGCTTATTTAAGTACTTCGTTTGGAAGAAAATACTGGAAACCAGCAATTTTGCTTTGAAAAAACGTCAAAAAATGCCCAACTTTGAACGCTCATAACTTTTTTGTCTTTCGTCCTACGTTAAATCTGACCCCCATGTTGACGGTCCTACGTCAAATTTCCTTTCTTTTGCTGAAAACGGCGTCCTTTTATCTCTTCTAGTTTTCGAGCTATTCACGTTTAAAGTTGGAGGTTTTTTTCAGAAAAAGAGCATTTTCGTTGTTTCGGTCCGAATTTAGCTATCGAGCTAGGCATTTCTCTAAGCATTCCGCCTAGCTGTTTTGGTCTTTTTGAACGTATCCAATGAGCATTTTCGGTGTTTCCAAGTACTTGAGAGTGATTTTAAAGCATTTCCAATGTACATTTTTGGTGTTTCCAAGTACTTGGGAGTGATTTTCAAGCATCTCCAAGGTACATTTTTGGTGTTTCCAAGTTCTTGGGAGTGATTTTCAAGCATCTCCAAGGTACATTTTCGATCTTTCCAAGCACTTGGGATCGATTTTTGAGCTATTTGCAAGATGATTCTATGTTCCACATGTAAATATATCCACAGCTTGCATATTTAAGTACTTCGTTTGGAAGAAAATACTTGAAACCTGCAATTTTGCTTTAAAAAAACGTCAAAAAATGCCCAACTTTGAACGCTCATAACTTTTTTGTCTTTCGTCCTACGTTAAATCTGACCCCCATGTTGACGGTCCTACGTCAAATTTCCTTTCTTTTGCTGAAAACGGCGTCCTTTTATCTCTTCTAGTTTTCGAGCTATTCACGTTTAAAGTTGGAGGTTTTTTCAGAAAAAGAGCATTTTCGTTCTTTCGGTCCGAATTGAGCTACCGAGCTAGGCATTCCTCTAAGCATTTCGCCTAGCTTCTTTGGTCTTTTTGAACGTATCCAACGAGCACTTTCGGTGTTTCCAAGTACTTGGGAGTGATTTTCAAGCATTTCCAAAGTACATTTTTGGTATTTCCAAGTACTTGGGAGTCATTTTCAAGCATCTCCAAGGTACATTATCGGTCTTTCCAAGTACTTGGGAGTGATTTTCAAGCATCTTTAAAGTACATTATCGGTCGTTCCAAGTACTTGAGAGCGATTTTCAAGCATCTCCAAAGTACATTTTTGGTATTTCCAAGTACTTAGGATCGATTTTTGAGCTTTTTGCAAGATGATTTTATGTTTTTCATGTAAATATATACACAGCTTGCTTATTTAAGTACTTCGTTTGGAAGAAAATACTTGAAACCTGCAATTTTGCTTTGAAAAAACGTCAAAAAATGCCCAACTTTGAACGCTCATAACTTTTTTGTCTTTCGTCCTACGTTAAATCTGACCCCCATGTTGACGGTCCTACGTCAAATTTCCTTTCTTTTGCTGAAAACGGCGTCCTTTTATCTCTTCTAGTTTTCGAGCTATTCACGTTTAAAGTTGGAGGTTTTTTCAGAAAAAGAACAATTTCGTTCTTTCGGTCCGAATTGAGCTATCGAGCTAGGCATTCCTCTAAGCATTTCGCCTAGCTTCTTTGGTCTTTTTGAACGTATCCAACGAGCACTTTCGGTGTTTTCAAGTACTTGGGAGTGATTTTCAAGCATTTCCAAAGTACAGTTTTGGTGTTTCCAAGTACTTGGGAGTCATTTTCAAGCATCTTCAAGGTACATTATCGGTCTTTTCAAGTACTTGGGAGTGATTTTCAAGCATCTCCAAGGTACATTATCGGTCTTTCCAAGTACTTGAGAGCGATTTTCAAGCATCTTCAAAGCACATTTTTGGTATTTCCAAGTACTTAGGATCGATTTTCGAGCTTTTTGCAAGATATTTCTATGTTCTTCATGTAAATATATACACAGCTTGCTTATTTAAGTACTTCGTTTGGAAGAAAGTACTTGAAACCTGCAATTTTGCTTTGAAAAAACGTCAAAAAATGCCCAACTTTGAACGCTCATAACTTTTTTGTCTTTCGTCCTACGTTAAATCTGACCCCCATGTTGACGGTCCTACGTCAAATTTCCTTTCTTTTGCTGAAAACGGCGTCCTTTTATCTCTTCTAGTTTTCGAGCTATTCACGTTTAAAGTTGGAGGTTTTTTCAGAAAAAGAACAATTTCGTTCTTTCGGTCCGAATTGAGCTATCGAGCTAGGCATTCCTCTAAGCATTTCGCCTAGCTTCTTTGGTCTTTTTGAACGTATCCAACGAGCACTTTCGGTGTTTCCAAGTACTTGGGAGTGATTTTCAAGCATTTCCAAAGTACATTTTTGGTGTTTCCAAGTACGTGGGAGTCATTTTCAAGCATCTTCAAGGTACATTATCGGTCTTTCCAAGTACTTGGGAGTGATTTTCAAGCATCTCCAAGATACATTATCGGTCGTTCCAAGTACTTGAGAGCGATTTTCAAGCATCTCCAAAGCACATTTTTGGTATTTCCAAGTACTTAGGATCGATTTTTGAGCTTTTTGCAAGATGATTCTATGTTTTTCATGTAAATATATACACAGCTTGCTTATTTAAGTACTTCGTTTGGAAGAAAATACTGGAAACCAGCAATTTTGCTTTGAAAAACGTCAAAAAATGCCCAACTTTGAACCCTCATAACTTTTTTGTCTTTCGTCCTACGTTAAATCTGACCCCCATGTTGACGGTCCTACGTCAAATTTCCTTTCTTTTGCTGAAAACGGCGTCCTTTTATCTCTTCTAGTTTTCGAGCTATTCACGTTTAAAGTTGGAGGTTTTTTCAGAAAAAGAACAATTTCGTTCTTTCGGTCCGAATTGAGCTATCGAGCTAGGCATTCCTCTAAGCATTTCGCCTAGCTTCTTTGGTCTTTTTGAACGTATCCAACGAGCATTTGCGGTCTTTCCAAGTATTTCGGAGTGATTTTCAAGCATTTCCAAAGTACATTTTTGGTGTTTCCAAGTACGTGGGAGTCATTTTCAAGCATCTTCAAGGTACATTATCGGTCTTTCCAAGTACTTGGGAGTGATTTTCAAGCATCTCCAAGATACATTATCGGTCGTTCCAAGTACTTGAGAGCGATTTTCAAGCATCTCCAAAGCACATTTTAGGTATTTCCAAGTACTTAGGATCGATTTTTGAGCTTTTTGCAAGATGATTTTATCTTTTTCATGTAAATATATACACAGCTTGCTTATTTAAGTACTTCGTTTGGAAGAAAGTACTTGAAACCTGCAATTTTGCTTTGAAAAAACGTCAAAAAATGCCCAACTTTGAACGCTCATAACTTTTTTGTCTTTCGTCCTACGTTAAATCTGACCCCCATGTTGACGGTCCTACGTCAAATTTCCTTTCTTTTGCTGAAAACGGCGTCCTTTTATCTCTTCTAGTTTTCGAGCTATTCACGTTTAAAGTTGGAGGTTTTTTCAGAAAAAGAACATTTTCGTTCTTTCGGTCCGAATTGAGCTATCGAGCTAGGCATTCCTCTAAGCATTTTGCCTAGCTTCTTTGGTCTTTTTGAACGTATCCAACGAGCACTTTCGGTGTTTCCAAGTACTTGGGAGTGATTTTCAAGCATTTCCAAAGTACATTTTTGGTGTTTCCAAGTACTTGGGAGTCATTTTCAAGCATCTCCAAGGTACATTATCGGTCTTTCCAAGTACTTGGGAGTGATTTTCAAGCATCTTTAAAGTATATTATCGGTCGTTCCAAGTACTTGAGAGCGATTTTCAAGCATCTTCAAAGTACATTTTTGGTATTTCCAAGTACTTAGGATCGATTTTTGAGCTTTTTGCAAGATGGTTTTATGTTTTTCATGTAAATATATTCACAGCTTGCTTATTTAAGTACTTCGTTTGGAAGAAAGTACTTGAAACCTGCAATTTTGCTTTGAAAAAACGTCAAAAAATGCCCAACTTTGAACGCTCATAACTTTTTTGTCTTTCGTCCTACGTTAAATCTGACCCCCATGTTGACGGTCCTACGTCAAATTTCCTTTCTTTTGCTGAAAACGGCGTCCTTTTATCTCTTCTAGTTTTCGAGCTATTCACGTTTAAAGTTGGAGGTTTTTTCAGAAAAAGAGCATTTTCGTTGTTTCGGTCCGAATTAAGCTATCGAGCTAGGCATTTCTCTAAGCATTCCGCCAAGCTTCTTTGGTCATTTTGAACGTTTCCAACGAGCATTTTCGGTCTTTCCAAGTATTTGGGAGTGATTTTCAAGCATCTCCAAAGTACATTTTCGGTCTTTCCAAGTATTTGGGAGTGATTTTCAAGCATCTCCAAGGTACATTTTTGGTGTTTCCAAGTACTAAGGAGTGATTTTCAAGCATCTCCAAGGTACATTTTCGATCTTTCCAAGCACTTGGGATCGATTTTTGAGCTATTTGCAAGATGATTCTATGTTCCACATGTAAATATATCCACAGCTTGCATATTTAAGTACTTCGTTTGGAAGAAAATACTTGAAACCTGCAATTTTACTTTAAAAAAACGTCAAAAAATGCCCAACTTTGAACGCTCATAACTTTTTTGTCTTTCGTCCTACGTTAAATCTGACCCCCATGTTGACGGTCCTACGTCAAATTTCCTTTCTTTTGCTGAAAACGGCGTCCTTTTATCTCTTCTAGTTTTCGAGCTATTCACGTTTAAAGTTGGAGGTTTTTTCAGAAAAAGAGCATTTTCGTTGTTTCGGTCCGAATTTAGCTATCGAGCTAGGCATTCCTCTAAGCATTTCGCCTAGCTTCGTTGGTCTTTTTGAACGTTTCCAACGAGCACTTTCAGTGTTTTCAAGTACTTGGGAGTGATTTTCAAGCATTTCCAAAGTACATTTTTGGTGTTTCCAAGTACTTGGGAGTCATTTTCAAGCATCTCCAAAGTACATTATCGATCTTACCAAGTACTTGTGAGTGATTTTCAAGCATCTCCAAGGTACATTATCGATCTTTCCAAGTACTTGGGAGTGATTTTCAAGCATCTCCAAAGCACATTTTTGGTATTTCCAAGTACTTAGGATCGATTTTTGAGCTTTTTGCAAGATGGTTTTATGTTTTTCATGTAAATATATTCACAGCTTGCTTATTTAAGTACTTCGTTTGGAAGAAAATACTTGAAACCTGCAATTTTGCTTTGAAAAAACGTCAAAAAATGCCCAACTTTGAACGCTCATAACTTTTTTGTCTTTCGTCCTACGTTAAATCTGACCCCCATGTTGACGGTCCTACGTCAAATTTCCTTTCTTTTGCTGAAAACGGCGTCCTTTTATCTCTTCTAGTTTTCGAGCTATTCACGTTTAAAGTTGGAGGTTTTTTCAGAAAAAGAGCATTTTCGTTGTTTCGGTCCGAATTTAGCTATCGAGCTAGGCATTTCTCTAAGCATTCCGCCTAGCTGTTTTGGTCTTTTTGAACGTATCCAATGAGCATTTTCGGTGTTTCCAAGTACTTGAGAGTGATTTTAAAGCATTTCCAATGTACATTTTTGGTGTTTCCAAGTACTTGGGAGTGATTTTCAAGCATCTCCAAGGTACATTTTTGGTGTTTCCAAGTACTTGGGAGTGATTTTCAAGCATCTCCAAGGTACATTTTCGATCTTTCCAAGCACTTGGGATCGATTTTTGAGCTATTTGCAAGATGATTCTATGTTCCACATGTAAATATATCCACAGCTTGCATATTTAAGTACTTCGTTTGGAAGAAAATACTTGAAACCTGCAATTTTGCTTTAAAAAAACGTCAAAAAATGCCCAACTTTGAACGCTCATAACTTTTTTGTCTTTCGTCCTACGTTAAATCTGACCCCCATGTTGACGGTCCTACGTCAAATTTCCTTTCTTTTGCTGAAAACGGCGTCCTTTTATCTCTTCTAGTTTTCGAGCTATTCACGTTTAAAGTTGGAGGTTTTTTCAGAAAAAGAGCATTTTCGTTCTTTCGGTCCGAATTGAGCTATCGAGCTAGGCATTCCTCTAAGCATTTCGCCTAGCTTCTTTGGTCTTTTTGAACGTATCCAACGAGCACTTTCGGTGTTTCCAAGTACTTGGGAGTGATTTTCAAGCATTTCCAAAGTACATTTTTGGTGTTTCCAAGTACTTGGGAGTCATTTTCAAGCATCTCCAAGGTACATTATCGGTCTTTCCAAGTACTTGGGAGTGATTTTCAAGCATCTTTAAAGTACATTATCGGTCGTTCCAAGTACTTGAGAGCGATTTTCAAGCATCTCCAAAGTACATTTTTGGTATTTCCAAGTACTTAGGATCGATTTTTGAGCTTTTTGCAAGATGATTTTATGTTTTTCATGTAAATATATACACAGCTTGCTTATTTAAGTACTTCGTTTGGAAGAAAATACTTGAAACCTGCAATTTTGCTTTGAAAAAACGTCAAAAAATGCCCAACTTTGAACGCTCATAACTTTTTTGTCTTTCGTCCTACGTTAAATCTGACCCCCATGTTGACGGTCCTACGTCAAATTTCCTTTCTTTTGCTGAAAACGGCGTCCTTTTATCTCTTCTAGTTTTCGAGCTATTCACGTTTAAAGTTGGAGGTTTTTTCAGAAAAAGAACAATTTCGTTCTTTCGGTCCGAATTGAGCTATCGAGCTAGGCATTCCTCTAAGCATTTCGCCTAGCTTCTTTGGTCTTTTTGAACGTATCCAACGAGCACTTTCGGTGTTTTCAAGTACTTGGGAGTGATTTTCAAGCATTTCCAAAGTACAGTTTTGGTGTTTCCAAGTACTTGGGAGTCATTTTCAAGCATCTTCAAGGTACATTATCGGTCTTTTCAAGTACTTGGGAGTGATTTTCAAGCATCTCCAAGGTACATTATCGGTCGTTCCAAGTACTTGAGAGCGATTTTCAAGCATCTTCAAAGCACATTTTAGGTATTTCCAAGTACTTAGGATCGATTTTTGAGCTTTTTGCAAGATGATTTTATCTTTTTCATGTAAATATATACACAGCTTGCTAATTTAAGTACTTCGTTTGGAAGAAAATACTTGAAACCTGCAATTTTGCTTTGAAAAAACGTCAAAAAATGCCCAACTTTGAACGCTCATAACTTTTTTGTCTTTCGTCCTACGTTAAATCTGACCCCCATGTTGACGGTCCTACGTCAAATTTCCTTTCTTTTGCTGAAAACGGCGTCCTTTTATCTCTTCTAGTTTTCGAGCTATTCACGTTTAAAGTTGGAGGTTTTTTCAGAAAAAGAACAATTTCGTTCTTTCGGTCCGAATTGAGCTATCGAGCTAGGCATTCCTCTAAGCATTTCGCCTAGCTTCTTTGGTCTTTTTGAACGTATCCAACGAGCACTTTCGGTGTTTCCAAGTACTTGGGAGTGATTTTCAAGCATTTCCAAAGTACATTTTTGGTGTTTCCAAGTACGTGGGAGTCATTTTCAAGCATCTTCAAGGTACATTATCGGTCTTTCCAAGTACTTGGGAGTGATTTTCAAGCATCTCCAAGATACATTATCGGTCGTTCCAAGTACTTGAGAGCGATTTTCAAGCATCTCCAAAGCACATTTTTGGTATTTCCAAGTACTTGGGATCGATTTTTGAGCTTTTTGCAAGAAGATTCTATGTTCTTCATGTAAATATATACACAGCTTGCTTATTTAAGTACTTCGTTTGGAAGAAAATACTGGAAACCAGCAATTTTGCTTTGAAAAACGTCAAAAAATGCCCAACTTTGAACCCTCATAACTTTTTTGTCTTTCGTCCTACGTTAAATCTGACCCCCATGTTGACGGTCCTACGTCAAATTTCCTTTCTTTTGCTGAAAACGGCGTCCTTTTATCTCTTCTAGTTTTCGAGCTATTCACGTTTAAAGTTGGAGGTTTTTTCAGAAAAAGAACAATTTCGTTCTTTCGGTCCGAATTGAGCTATCGAGCTAGGCATTCCTCTAAGCATTTCGCCTAGCTTCTTTGGTCTTTTTGAACGTATCCAACGAGCATTTGCGGTCTTTCCAAGTATTTCGGAGTGATTTTCAAGCATCTGCGAAGTACATTTTCGGTCTTTCCAAGTATTTCGGAGTGATTTTCAAGCATCTGCAAAGTACATTTTCGGGCTTTCCAAGTATTTGGGAGTGATTTTCAAGCACCTCCAAAGTATATTTTCGGTCTTTCCAAGTATTTCGGAGTGATTTTCTAGCATCTCCAAAGTACATTTTCGGTCTTTCCAAGTATTTCGGAGTGATTTTCAAGCATCTCTAAAGTACATTTTCGGTCTTTCCAAGTATTTCGGAGTGATTTTCAATTATCGTTAAAGTAAATTTTCAGTTATTCCAAGTATTTGGAAGTGATTTTCAAGCCTCGCCAAAGGACATTTTCAGTCTTTCCAAGTACTTGGGGGGCTTTTCAAGCATCTCCAAAGGACATTTTTGAGCTTTTCAAGTATTTTGAGTGATTTTCATGTGACTCCAAAGTATATTTTCAGTCTTTTCAAGTACTTCTAAGCGATTTTTAAGCATCTCCATAGTACATTTTCGGTCTTTCCAAGTACTTGGAAAAGATTTTCAAGCATCTCTAAAGTACATTTTCGGTCTTTTTAAGGACTTAAGGGGTATTTTTATGCTCTTTGATAGATATTTAAACTAAACCATGTGAATTATCACCCAGCATGCAAATTTTTGTGCTTAACTTGGAAGTTTATACTTGAAATCAGCAATTTTGTTTTGAAAAAAACCTCAAAAATTGCCTATCTTTGAACGCTTGTAACTTTTTTGGCTTTCGTCCTACGTTAAATTTGACCCACATGTTGACGGTCCTACGTCAAATTTCCTTTCTTTTGCTGAAATCGGCGTCCTTTTATCTCTTCTAGTTTTCGAGCTATTCACGTTTAAAGTTGGAGGTTTTTTCAGAATAAGAGCATTTACGTTATTTCGGCCCGAATTGAGCTATCGAGCTAGGCATTCCTCTAAGCATTTCGCCTAGCTTCTTTGGTCATTTTGAACGTTTCCAACGAGCATTTGCGGTCTTTCCAAGTATTTCGGAGTGATTTTCAAGCATCTGCGAAGTACATTTTCGGGCTTTCCAAGTATTTGGGAGTGATTTTCAAGCATCTCTAAAGTACATTTTCAGTCTTTCCAAGTATTTCGGAGTGATTTTCAAGCATCTCCAAAGTACATTTTCGGTCTTTCCAAGTATTTCGGAGTGATTTTCAAGCATCTCTAAAGTACATTTTCGGTCTTTCCAAGTATTTCGGAGTGATTTTCAAGCATCTCTAAAGTACATTTTCGGTCTTTCCAAGTATTTCGGAGTGATTTTCAAGCATCTTTAAAGTACATTTTCAGTTATTCCAAGTATTTGGAAGTGATTTTCAAGCCTCGCCAAAGAACATTTTCAGTCGTTCCAAGTACTTGGGAGGCTTTTCAAGCATCTCCAAAGGACATTTTTGAGCTTTTCACGTATTTTGAGTGGTTTTCAAGTGACTCCAAAGTATATTTTCAGTCTTTTCAAGTACTTCTAAGTGATATTTAAGCATCTCCATAGTACATTTTCGGTCTTTCCAAGGACTTGGAAAAGATTTTCAAGCATCTCCAAAGAACATTTTCGGTCTTTTTAAGGACTTAAGGGGTATTTTTGTGCTCTTTGATAGATATTTAAACTAAACCATGTGAATTATCATCCAGCATGCAAATTTTTGTGCTTAACTTGGAAGTTTATACTTGAAATCAGCAATTTTGTTTTGAAAAAAACCTCAAAAATTGCCTATCTTTGAACGCTTGTAACTTTTTTGTCTTTCGTCCTACGTTAAATTTGACCCCCATGTTGACGGTCCTACGTCAAATTTCCTTTCTTTTGCTGAAATCGGCGTCCTTTTATCTCTTCTAGTTTTCGAGCTATTCACGTTTAAAGTTGGAGGTTTTTTCAGAAAAAGAGCATTTACGTTATTTCGGCCCGAATTGAGCTATCGAGCTAGGCATTCCTCTAAGCATTTCGCCTAGCTTCTTTGGTCATTTTGAACGTTTCCAACGAGCATTTGCGGTCTTTCCAAGTATTTCGGAGTGATTTTCAAGCATCTGCGAAGTACATTTTCGGGCTTTCGAAGTATTTGGGAGTGATTTTCAAGCACCTCCAAAGTATATTTTCGATCTTTCCAAGTATTTCGGATTGATTTTCAAGCATCTTTAAAGTACATTTTCGGACTTTCCAAGTATTTCGGGGTGATTTTCAAGCATCTTTAAAGTACATTTTCAGTTATTCCAAGTATTTTAAAGTGATTTTCAAGCGTCGCCAAAGAACATTTTCAGTCTTTCCAAGTACTTGGGGGGCTTTTCAAGCATCTCCAAAGGACATTTTTGAGCTTTTCAAGTATTTTGAGTGATTTTCAAGTGACTCCAAAGTATATTTTCAGTCTTTTCAAGTACTTCTAAGTGATTTTTAAGCATCTCCATAGTACATTTTCGGTCTTTCCAAGTACTTGGAAAAGATTTTCAAGCATCTCCAAAGTACCATTTCGGTCTTTTTAAGGACTTAAGGGGTATTTTTATGCTCTTTGATAGATATTTAAATAAAACCATGTAGATTATCATCCAGCATGCAAATTTTTGTGCATAACTTGGAAGTTTATACTTGAAATCAGCAATTTTGTTTTGAAAAAAACCTCAAAAATTGCCTATCTTTGAACGCTTGTTACTTTTTTGTCTTTCGTCCTACGTTAAATTTGACCCCCGAGTTGACGGTCCTACGTCAAATTTCCTTTCTTTTGCTGAAAACGGCGTCCTTTTATCTCTTTTAGTTTTCGAGCTATTCACGTTTAAATTTGGAGGTTTTTTCAGAAAAAGAGCATTTACGTTATTGCGGCCCGAATTGAGCTATCGAGCGAGGCATTCCTCTAAGCATTTCGCCTAGCTTCTTTGGTCATTTTGAACGTTTCCAACGAGCATTTTCGGTCTTTCCAAGTATTTCCGAGTGATTTTCAAGCATCTCCAAAGTATATTTTCGGTCTTTCCAAGTATTTCGGAGTTATTTTCAAGCATCTCTAAAGTACATTTTCGGTCTTTCCAAGTATTTTGGAGTGATTTTCAAGCATCTCTAAAGTACATTTTCGGTCTTTCCAAGTATTTCGGAGTTATTTTCAAGCATCTCTAAAGTACATTTTCGGTCTTTCCAAGTATTTCGGAGTGATTTTCAAGCATCTTTAAAGTACATTTTCGGACTTTCCAAGTATTTCGGGGTGATTTTCAAGCATCTTTAAAGTACATTTTCAGTTATTCCAAGTATTTGGAAGTGATTTTCAAGCCTCGCCAAAGAACATTTTCAGTCTTTCCAAGTACTTGAGCGGCTTTTCAAGCATCTCCAAAGGACATTTTTGAGCTTTTCAAGTATTTTGAGTGATTTTCAAGTGACTCCAAAGTATATTTTCAGTCTTTTCAAGTACTTCTTAGCGATTTTTAAGCATCTCCATAGTACATTTTCGGTCTTTCCAAGTACTTGGAAAAGATATTCAAGCATCTCCAAAGTACATAAGTTAAGAATCAAATCGCTACACCACCAACAAACGCAGATGCACCTTCTGCAAACGCAACTAACAGATCAGATGTCTTCGCCAACGTTCCCAAAACAAACTCAACGGAACGTTGGGCTTCGTCAGCAGTCTCCACGATTCTCCCAACCACGATGCCGATGCCACGTCAGCAATACTCCTCGACGACAGCAGCGACCAACGCGAACGCGAACTCAACGGCAGAGTTACAGTTAGCATCTAGACAGGAACAGTACTAGCCGTACTCCTTAGGTTTAAATTTAGTTTAGTTTTTAAAAACTTTAATGTTACAATAAAAATTATAATTGGCGCAGCCGGGGTAGGATTTTCAGTAGTGTAACGCAGCCGCATTTTTTGCTTTCGCAAGTGAATATTGTGAAATTGTGCTGGTAACCATTGAAAATCTTACGGAACCAAAACTCACCGAACGGACATCCCGAGCGAACATCGGAACCCGAACGGAGCCACAACCAGCCAAACGGACATTGGCAGCCGAGCGAACATCGGTACCCGAACGAACATCGGAAACCCTAGATAAGGTAAGAAATTTTTTTTAATAACTTTAAGTGAACAAAAAGTGAAGTGAAACAAGTTTAAAAATGGAGCAACAAATTGCAATGTTACAACAAGAATTAGAGAATAGGAATGAAATTATCCATCAATTACAAGTAGAAGCAGCAGGTGCCGCTGAAGCCGCGCACGCAGCACGAGCAGCTCAAGCTGAACATGCTGCGCAAGCACAAAAAGCAGCAGCACAGGTCAACGTAGGAACGGCAAACGCCGAGACTATTTTGAAAACATTGCAAACGCCTCAGATCATTCGCGATCTACCATCGTTCAGTGGTGACTCAGTGAAACTACACTCATTCATCCGGTCGATTGACAATTTGATACCACTCATTGATTCAGTACGTGGAACATCCATGCACATAATCTGGATCCAAGCGATTCGATCGAAAATTGTTGGAGAAGCAGATAATGTGTTAGAGTTGTATGGAACCAATTTAGATTGGGCCGAAATAAAAGCCAATCTATTTACGCATTATAGTGACAGGAGAGATGAAGTTTCGCTAACCCGCGATTTATTCAACACCGCGCAGTCAGGAACAGTGGAAGATTTCTAGGGTAGAATCTCCCATATCGTTTCGTTGCTAGTAAATCTACTGAACATAAATGAGAGAAATCCGCAGGTAAAAACAGCAAAGAATGTTTTCTACCAGCAGATGGGACTAAAGGTCTTCCTCTCAGGACTTAAAGAACCATTAGGGCCAATAATCCGCGCACAAGCTCCGAACACCTTAAAAGAAGCATTAAGACTATGCCTTGAAGAAAATAACTACCACTATGGGAAAAACGCACCAAAATCACAACCACCACCAATCCCATCCAAACCATACCGATTTATACCAACTCCTCATCCACAGAACCCGAGACCATTTCTACCACCAATCCAACCAAGAAACCCGTACCTTCCGTACCCACCAATCCAACAAAGAAATCCATACCTCCCTTACCCACTAAGACAACAATTTAACCCGTTTCCAATAAACCCAGTAAGACCACAACAAACCCATCAACACAGTCCATTCCCAAGACAACAAAACTTCCCTTTCGCTCAAAAATTCAATTCACATCAAAACACAAAACCAACCCCAATGGAAGTGGATCCTTCGATAAGATCCAGAAAAGTAAATTACTTGAATAGACCTCACTACCAAATCGAAGAAGACCCCTCACAGGAAATGTATCTCCTTGAGCCTCCACAGGAATGGAGTGACTACTATTATTACCAACCCCAAGATGAAGAACAGTACACAGAGTTTGTGGATAACACAACTCACTGCGAAGAACCCACAAGTAGCACGGAGAAACCCACAAAAGAAAAACCAAATGTCGTCACTGACGACCTAAATTTTCAAACAGCCGGTTTCTTAACGGAAAAAACGTAAACAATTGCATTCCCTATATAGAAATTCCAACAAACAAAGGTCCGTTACGCTTCCTAGTAGATACAGGAGCTAACAAAAATTATATCGACCCCAAACATGTTAACTTTGAAAAATGTCGTCAAACAACCCCATTACAAGTCCGTAACGTAAAAGGTTTACACCAAATAAACCGCTACGTCGAATTTGACCCTTTCCCACAAATCAAGAACACAGAAAAATCTACCTTTTTCGTATTCAACTTCCATGACTTCTTCGACGGTCTAATTGGATATGAGACGTTGAAAAGCTCAAAAATATACATCCGCACAGATACAAATGAACTGGAATTTCCTAATGGAAAAATAAAACTTTTTAATAAATATCCCGAAAAAACTAAAATCAACCTAAACTCAAACGAAACGAAAGCAATCAATTTACCCATAAATTCAGAAGACGGAGATTTTTTCATCGAGAATGACCTTTTCATTCAAAACAACGTACTTATTCATTCTGGTTTATACACCGCACACAATAGACAATGCTATGTTCTGATTTCCAATTTTTCCGATCAGGCATGTGAATTTGATTTAAACGATAATTACATGAACATTGAAATCAATAACTTCGAAACAGGCACCAGCGAAATCCAGCCAAATGCCACAGATACACCAACCCTTGATCAACTACGCTTATCACATCTAAACAGTGACGAACAGAAAAAACTGCTAAAAATAATACACAAATTTGAAGATATTCTATACATTGAAGGAGAAAAGCTAACATTCACCAATGCCATAAAACAGACGATAAAAACAAAAGATGATTTGCCGATTCACGCAAAATCGTACCGCTACCCATTTTGCCACAAAGAAGAAGTTCAGCGTCAAATTACAAAAATGCTTGAACAAGGCATCATCCGACACTCCAGTAGTCCATGAACGTCCCCAGTTTGGATTGTTCCCAAGAAGCTAGATGCTTCTGGTAAACAAAAATGGAGACTAGTAATTGACTACAGAAAATTAAACGAAAAAACCGTTGACGATCGTTACCCAATCCCAAACATTACAGACATTCTAGACAAGTTAGGTCGTTGCATGTATTTCACGACACTCGATCTCGCCTCTGGATTTCATCAAGTCGAGGTTGACGAAGCGGACATTCCGAAAACTGCATTCAGTGTTGAAAATGGACACTATGAATTCCTCAGAATGCCCTTCGGTCTGAAGAATGCACCCTCTACCTTTCAGCGAGTAATGGATAATGTGCTGAGAGAGTACATTGGTCTTACTTGTCTTGTCTATATGGATGATATTATTATTTTCTCCACCAGCCTCACAGAACACTTGGACAGCTTAACAAAAATATTCACTACACTCAGAAAACATAACTTGAAAATACAATTAGATAAAAGCGAATTTCTTCAAAAAGAAGTTGCATTTCTAGGTCACATTGTAACACCCGATGGAGTTAAACCCAATCCCGACAAACTCGAAATTATAAAGCACTGGCCAATCCCACAAAACGAAAAGGAACTACGAGGATTCCTAGGAGTTCTAGGTTATTATCGTAAATTCATTCGTGACTTCGCAAAACTCGCAAAACCATTGACTAATTCTTTGAGAAAAGGAGAGTCAATAACACACTCCAAAGAATTTCTTGCAGCTTTCGAAAAATGCAAAACTATCCTTTCTGGAAGTGATATTTTACAGTACCCAGATTTCACCAAACCATTTGTTTTAACCACAGACGCCTCAAACTTTGCGATAGGAGCAGTTCTATCCCAAGGAACAATAGGAAGTGATAAACCCGTCGCATTCGCATCCAGAACATTGAATAAATCTGAAGAGAAATACTCCACAATAGAAAAAGAACTACTTGCAGTAGTGTGGGCATGCAAATATTTTCGACCATATCTTTATGGACGAAAATTCACTCTTTATACCGACCATAAGCCGCTAACATACGGCTTGAATCTGAAAAATACAAACAATAGACTGGTCCATTGGCGCCTCTCATTGAGCGAATTCGATTATGAAATCAAATATCGCCCTGGGAAGCAAAACGTAGTCGCCGATAGTCTTTCACGAATCCAAAACGAGCTAAACACCAACGAGAGCACCTCATCTAACATAAGTGCACACTCAGCAGATACAGATGATTCCGAATTCATCAAATGCACGGAACAACCATTAAACTACTTCAGTAACCAAATCATACTCAAAATCGGACCACAAGATTCTGACCATTACGAGCAAATTTTCCCAAGGATTTTTCGAAGAACGATCACCAAACTTGTTTTCGGTATCCCTGCCATTATTAGAATATTCAAAGAATACATGGATCCTAGAAGAACCAACTGTATAATGTGTCCGGAAAATATAATAAACACCCTTCAAATAGTTTACAAAAATTATTTCAGCAGATGCAGAACATTCAAAATCGTTGTTACTCAAAAACTTCTAACTGACTTAAAAACGCCTGAAGAACAAAATCACATCATAGAAAAAATACATGAATCAGCTCACAGAGGAATCGAAGAAAACAAAAAGCAAATAGAAAAACAATACTATTTCCCAAAGATGAAACACAAAATCCAACAGTTTATAAAAATCTGCGAAATATGTAATACAAACAAATATGACCGACACCCATACAAAATACATATTGGACGCACCCCTAACACCACAAAACCCTTTGAAATAGTCCACATCGATATCCTATTATCACAACCATGCATATTCCTTTCCGCAGTAGATAAATTTTCAAGATACGGAACACTAATATCAATCAAATCAAGAACCATTACAGATATCCGCAGAGGACTACTAAAATTATTCTCCACATACGGCACACCAGGACTGATCGTAAGCGATAACGAACCAGCACTGCGATCAGCGGGGATACGAGGTTTGGCAAATAACTTGAACATTCAAATTCACTTTGTTCCAGCAAATCACAGCGAGAGTAACGGGCTAGTCGAGAGATTCCACTCGACGATAGCCGAAATCTATCGATGTATCCAGACGAAGTACCAGGACCTAAGTAAAAAAGAAATCTTTCAAGTGGCTTGCACATTGTATAATAATACAATACATTCCTCAACAGGATTCAAGCCACGAAAAATAATTTTTGGCCTCAAAGAAGGACAAGAACGTCCCTTAAACATTGATCAGATAATAGAAGAGAAAAACAAGTTCTATGACGAAAAAATTTTGGCAAACGAAAAAACCCAAAATAAAAACTTAAATTACCACAACAAAAATAGAGAAACACAACCGATCATAGAACCTGGAAAAACAATCTATAAAAAAATCCAAGGCATCAAAAAGAAAACAAAAGAAAAGTACCATCCGACTAGAGCTATCGAAGACAAAGGAAGAGTCGTTATCGATAGGTCTGGACGAGATGTTCACAAGGAAAATATTAAAAGACTTTAAAGCCAACGATAACTAATACTTTCTTATCATTTTAGGATGGAATACTTATTCTTCATCATACTCATCATCCCGTTTTCCATGCCCAAATTTATCCAAATACACGACATAACCAGCAACCCAGGAGCACTCACTCTAAGTGCCGGCGAAGGACGAATCCAGGAGGGATTCAATAGATTAATACACACGATAGATTTAAAAGAATTAGAAGATACAATGAGAATACTAGAAAACTTAGTCTTAAAAGGTAACAATTCAGCAGGAGATTTTTCAAGACTCATAAATCTGAAATTCAACGATATCAAAAAAAGATACAAAACCCTTCTTCCATCGAACTCCAAATCGAAAAGATCCATTGATGCATTAGGAAGCATTATAAAAGTTATCACTGGAAACTTAGATGCAGAGGATATGAGAGAGATAAATTCCCGTATTAAGAACATTAAAGAATCAGACAGCAAGCTTATAGAACAAAACAATAAGCAAGTCAGGATCAACAATGAATGCCTAGACCAATTTAAAACTCTTAGAGAACACATACAAAACCAGGAAAATACAATCCAAAAGCTAATAGCACAAAAAGGTTATACAATCTCGGAGAACACAAAAATTTCAATTCTTTTTCAACTAGATATTATGTTAAGAATCCTAAATACGATAGAAACAGCTATGAGTTTTGCAGAACTCAACATAGTTAGTAGAGATCTATTAAGCATTAGAGAGCTAGAATCAATTGCACAGCAATTAAAACAATCTAACGTCAGAATAGACCATCTTGAGGACGTGTTCGCATACCTGACAACAACCGTATTCTACCATGGAGCCCATCTAGTAATCAGCATCGATATTCCAAACTTAACGCCCACCGTATACAAGAGAATGATTATCGAGGAATTGCCGATAGGGAACAAATCAATTGACATACAGTACCACATCATCCTAACGAACTTAAACGAGACGTTAGCCATTCGAGCGCAAGATAGAGAAACAAGCAACACAAAGCCACACATTTACAAAAGGAACCATCTCGTAAACATAACCGATGGATTCTGTATTGCACCTATAGTGAGAGGAAAACACGGAAAATGTCCATACATAGAAACCTCCCAAGCTACAGAATACAAACTCCTAACACATGGAACACTAATCGTCAAAACAATGCAAGAAAGCACCGTTATGAGCAGCACATGCGGAATTCCCAAGAAAACACTACAAGGCAACTATCTAATCGTTTTCTACAACTGTACGATCATAATAGGAGATCAACTCTTCGAGAATCTGGAGTTGCATTTTAAGCATCCAATAATAGTGCCACTCGAAAAGCACCAAATAGAAGAAACCAATCTGCGAAAGGCTTACACCGTCTCACAGCTACATGAAATGCACACAGAAACGCGAGAAACGTTAGAATCGATCAAGTTCCAGCAGCATACCTCTATCACGGCAATTTTAATAGTCTTCTCAATTACAATCCTTATAATCATTCTGCTTAAACGAGAAATCATCAAAACATTCTGGACAAGAAGCTCGAGACGCGCTTCTTCTGGGGATGGAGTAGTTAAGAATCAAATCGCTACACCACCAACAAACGCAGATGCACCTTCTGCAAACGCAACTAACAGATCAGATGTCTTCGCCAACGTTCCCAAAACAAACTCAACGGAACGTTGGGCTTCGTCAGCAGTCTCCACGATTCTCCCAACCACGATGCCGATGCCACGTCAGCAATACTCCTCGACGACAGCAGCGACCAACGCGAACGCGAACTCAACGGCAGAGTTACAGTTAGCATCTAGACAGGAACAGTACTAGCCGTACTCCTTAGGTTTAAATTTAGTTTAGTTTTTAAAAACTTTAATGTAACAATAAAAATTATATTTCATATACGGTCTTTTTAAGGACTTAAGGGGTATTTTTATGCTCTTTGATAGATATTTAAATAAAACCATGTAGATTATCATCCAGCATGCAAATTTTTGTGCATAACTTGGAAGTTTATACTTGAAATCAGCAATTTTGTTTTGAAAAAAACCTCAAAAATTGCCTATCTTTGAACGCTTGTTACTTTTTTGTCTTTCGTCCTACGTTAAATTTGACCCCCGAGTTGACGGTCCTACGTCAAATTTCCTTTCTATTGCTGAAAACGGCGTCCTTTTATCTCTTCTAGTTTTCGAGCTATTCACGTTTAAATTTGGAGGTTTTTTCAGAAAAAGAGCATTTACGTTATTACGGCCCGAATTGAGCTATCGAGCTAGGCATTCCTTTAAGCATTTCGCCTAGCTTCTTTGGTCATTTTGAACGTTTCCAACGAGCATTTTCGGTCTTTCCAAGTATTTCGGAGTGATTTTCTAGCATCTCCAAAGTACATTTTCGGTCTTTCCAAGTATTTGGGAGTGATTTTCAAGCACCTCCAAAGTATATTTTCGGTCTTTCCAAGTATTTCGGAGTGATTTTCTAGCATCTCCAAAGTACATTTTCGGTCTTTCCAAGTATTTCGGAGTGATTTTCAAGCATCTCCAAAGTACATTTTCGGTCTTTCCAAGTATTTCGGAGTGATTTTGAAGCATCTTTAAAGTACATTTTCGGTCTTTCCAAGTATTTCGGGGTGATTTTCAAGCCTCTTTAAAGTACATTTTTAGTTTTTCCAAGTATTTGGAAGTGATTTTCAAGCCTCGCCATAGAACATTTTTAGTCTTTCCAAGTACTTGGGGGGCTTTTCAAGCATCTCCAAATGACATTTGTGAGCTTTTCAAGTATTTTGAGTGATTTTCAAGTGACTCCAAAGTATATTTTCCGTCTTTTCAAGTACTTCTAAGCGATTTTTAAGCATCTCCATAGTACATTTTCGGTCTTTCAAAGTACTTGGAAAAGATTTTCAAGCATCTCCAAAGTACATTTTCGGTCTTTTCAAGGACTTTAGGGGTTTTTTTATGCTCTTTGATAGATATTTAAACTAAACCATGTAGATTATCATCCAGCATGCAATTTTTTGTGCTTAACTTGGAAGTTTATACTTGAAATCAGCAGTTTTGTTTTGAAAAAAACCTCAAAAATTGCCTATCTTTGAACGCTTGTAACTTTTTTGTCTTTCGTCCTACGTTAAATTTGACCCCCATGTTGACGGTCCTACGTCAAATTTCCTCTCTTTTGCTGAAAACGGCGTCCTTTTATCTCTTCTAGTTTTCGAGCTATTCACGTTTAAATTTGGAGGTTTTTTCAGAAAAAGAGCATTTACGTTATTACGGCCCGAATTGAGCTATCGAGCTAGGCATTCCTCTAAGCATTTCGCCTAGCTTCTTTGGTCATTTTGAACGTTTCCAACGAGCATTTTCGGTCTTTCCAAGTATTTCGGAGTGATTTTCTAGCATCTCCAAAGTACATTTTCGATCTTTCCAAGTACTTGGGAGTGATTTTCAAGCATCTTTAAAGTACATTTTCGGACTTTCCTAGTATTTCGGGGTGATTTTCAAGCATCTCAAAAGAACATTTACGATCGTTCCAAATATTTCTGAGTGATTTTCAAGCATCTCCAAAGTACATTTTTGGTCTTTCCTAATATTTCTGAGTGATTTCAAGCATCTCCAAAGTACATTTTTGATTTTTCCAAGTATTTGGAAGTGATTTTCGAGCCTCGCCAAAGTACATTTTTAGTCTTTCCAAGTACTTGGGAGGGCTTTTCAAGCATCTCCAAAGGACATTTTTGGGTTTTTCAAGTATTTTGAGTGATTTTCAAGCATCTTCAAAGAATATTTTCAGTCTTTTCCAGTACTTCTAAGCGATTTTTAAGCATCTCCATAGTACATTTTCGGTCTTTTCAAGTACTTGGGAGGGCTTTTCAAGCATCTCCAAAGTACATTTTTGGTCTTTCAAGGACTTGAGAAGGATTTTTATGCTTTTTGATCGATACTTCAACTAAACCATGTAGATTATCATCCAGCATGCAAATTTTTGTGCTTAACTTGGAAGTTTATTCTTGAAATCATCAATTTTGTTTTGAAAAAACCTCAAAAATAGCCTAACTTTGACCGCTTATAACTTTTTTGTCTTTCGTCCTACGTCAAATTTGACCCCCAAATTGACGGTCCTTCGTCAAATTTCCTTTCTTTTGCTACCAACGGCGTCCTTTTATCTCTTCTAGTTTTCGAGATATTCACGTTTAAAGTTGGAGGTTTTTTGAGAAAAAGAGTATTTTCGTAGTTTCGGCTCAATTTTAGCTACCGAGCTAGGCATTTCTCTAAGCATTTCGCCTAGCTTCTTTGGTCATTTTGAACGTTTCCAACGAGCATTTTCGGTCTTTCCAAGTATTTGGGAGTGATTTTCAAGCATCTCCAAAGTACATTTTCGGTCTTTCCAAGTATTTTGGAGTGGTTTTCAAGCATCTCCAAAGTACATTTTCGGTCTTTCCAAGTATTTCGGAGTGATTTTCAAGCATCTCCAAAGTACATTTTCGGTCTTTCCAAGTATTTTTAAGTGATTTTCAAGCATCTCCAAAGTACATTTTCGGTCTTTCCTAATATTTCTGAGTGATTTTCAAGCATCTCCAAAGTACATTTTTGATTTTTCCAAGTATTTGGAAGTGATTTTCAAGCCTCGCCAAAGTACATTTTTAGTCTTTCCAAGTACTTGGGAGGGCTTTTCAAGCATCTCCAAAGGACATTTTTTGGTTTTTCAAGTATTTTGAGTGATTTTCAAGCATCTTCAAAGAATATTTTCAGTCTTTTCCAGTACTTCTAAGCGATTTTTAAGCATCTCCATAGTACATTTTCGGTCTTTTCAAGTACTTGGGAGGGCTTTTAAAGCATCTCCAAAGTACATTTTTGGTCTTTCAAGGACTTGAGAAGGATTTTTATGCTTTTTGATCGATATTTCAACTAAACCATGTAGATTATCATCCAGCATGCAAATTTTTGTGCTTAATTTGGAAGTTTATACTTGAAATCATCAATTTTGTTTTGAAAAAACCTCAAAAATAGCCTAAATTTGACCGCTTATAACTTTTTTGTCTTTCGTCCTACGTCAAATTTGTTCCCATGTTGACGGTCCTTCGTCAAACTTCCTTTCTTTTGCTACCAACGGCGTCCTTTTATCTCTTCTAGTTTTCGAGATATTCACGTTTAAAGTTGGAGGTTTTTTGAGAAAAAGAGTATTTTCGTAGTTTCGGCTCAATTTAAGCTTCCAAACTAGGCATTTCTCTAAGCATTTCGCCTAGCTTCTTTGGTCATTTTGAACGTTTCCAACTAGCATTTTCGGTCTTTCCAAGTATTTGGGAGTGATTTTCAAGCATCTCCAAAGTACATTTTCGGACTTTCCAAGTATTTTGGAGTGGTTTTCAAGCATCTCCAAAGTACATTTTCGGTCTTTCCAAGTATTTCGGAGTGATTTTCAAGCATCTCCAAAGTACATTTTCGGTCTTTCCAAGTATTTTGGAGTGATTTTCAAGCATCTCCAAAGTACATTTTCGGTCTTTCCTAATATTTCTGAGTGATTTTCAAGCATCTCCAAAGTACATTTTTGATTTTTCCAAGTATTTGGAAGTGATTTTCAAGCCTCGCCAAAGTACATTTTTAGTCTTTCCAAGTACTTGGGAGGGCTTTTCAAGCATCTCCAAAGGACATTTTTTGGTTTTTCAAGTATTTTGAGTGATTTTCAAGCATCTTCAAAGAATATTTTCAGTCTTTTCCAGTACTTCTAAGCGATTTTTAAGCATCTCCATAGTACATTTTCGGTCTTTTCAAGTGCTTGGGAGGGCTTTTCAAGCATCTCCAAAGTACATTTTTGGTCTTTCAAGGACTTGAGAAGATTTTTTATGCTTTTTGATCGATATTTCAACTAAACCATGTAGATTTTCATCCAGCATGCAAATTTTTGTGCTTAACTTGGAAGTTTATACTTGAAATCATCAATTTTGTTTTGAAAAAACCTCAAAAATAGCCTAACTTTGACCGCTTATAACTTTTTTGTGTTTCGTCCTACGTCAAATTTGACCCCCATGTTGACGGTCCTTCGTCAAATTTCCTTTCTTTTGCTACCAACGGCGTCCTTTTATCTCTTCTAGTTTTCGAGATATTCACGTTTAAAGTTGGAGGTTTTTTGAGAAAAAGAGTATTTTCGTAGTTTCGGCTCAATTTAAGCTACCGAGCTAGGCATTTCTCTAAGCATTTCGCCTAGCTTCTTTGGTCATTTTGAACGTTTCCAACGAGCATTTTCGGTCTTTCCAAGTATTTGGGAGTGATTTTCAAGCATCTCCAAAGTACATTTTCGGTCTTTCCAAGTATTTTGGAGTGGTTTTCAAGCATCTCCAAAGTACATTTTCGGTCTTTCCAAGTATTTCGGAGTGATTTTCAAGCATCTCCAAAGTACATTTTCGGTCTTTCCAAGTATTTCGGAGTGATTTTCAAGCATCTCCATAGTACATTTTCGGTCTTTCCTAATATTTCTGAGTGATTTTCAAGCATCTCCAAAGTACATTTTTGATTTTTCCAAGTATTTGGAAGTGATTTTCAAGCCTCGCCAAAGTACATTTTTAGTCTTTCCAAGTACTTGGGAGGGCTTTTCAAGCATCTCCAAAGGACATTTTTTGGTTTTTCAAGTATTTTGAGTGATTTTCAAGCATCTTCAAAGAATATTTTCAGTCTTTTCCAGTACTTCTAAGCGATTTTTAAGCATCTCCATAGTACATTTTCGGTCTTTTCAAGTACTTGGGAGGGCTTTTCAAGCATCTCCAAAGTACATTTTTGGTCTTTCAAGGACTTGAGAAGGATTTTTATGCTTTTTGATCGATATTTCAACTAAACCATGTAGATTATCATCCAGCATGCAAATTTTTGTGCTTAACTTGGAAGTTTATACTTGAAATCATCAATTTTGTTTTGAAAAAACCTCAAAAATAGCCTAACTTTGACCGCTTATAACTTTTTTGTCTTTCGTCCTACGTCAAATTTGACCCCCATGTTGACGGTCCTTCGTCAAATTTCCTTTCTTTTGCTACCAACGGCGTCCTTTTATCTCTTCTAGTTTTCGAGATATACACGTTTAAAGTTGGAGGTTTTTTGAGAAAAAGAGTATTTTCGTAGTTTCGGCTCAATTTTAGCTACCGAGCTAGGCATTTCTTTAAGCATTTCGCCTAGCTTCTTTGGTCATTTTGAACGTTTTCAACGAGCATTTTCGGTCTTTCCAAGTATTTGGGAGTGATTTTCAAGCATCTCCAAAGTACATTTTCGGTGTTTCCAAGTATTTTGGAGTGATTTTCAAGCATCTCCAAAGTACATTTTCGGTCTTTCCAAGTATTTCGGAGTGATTTTCAAGCATCTCGAAAGTACATTGTAGGTCTTTCTAAGTATTTTTAAGTGATTTTCAAGCATCTCCAAAGTACATTTTCGGTCTTTCCTAATATTTCTGAGTGATTTTCAAGCATCTCCAAAGTACATTTTTGATTTTTCCAAGTATTTGGAAGTGATTTTCAAGCCTCGCCAAAGTACATTTTTAGTCTTTCCAAGTACTTGGGAGGGCTTTTCAAGCATCTCCAAAGGACATTTTTGGGTTTTTCAAGTATTTTGAGTGATTTTCAAGCATCTTCAAAGAATATTTTCAGTCTTTTCCAGTACTTCTAAGCGATTTTTAAGCATCTCCATAGTACATTTTCGGTCTTTTCAAGTACTTGGGAGGGCTTTTCAAGCATCTCCAAAGTACATTTTCGGTCTTTTCATGGACTTGAGGAGGATTTTTATGCTTTTTGATCGATACTTCAGCTAAACCATGTAGATTTTTATCCAGCATGCACATTTTTGTGCTTAACTTTGAAGTTTATACTTGAAATCACCAATTTTGTTTTGAAAAATCCTCAAAAATAGCCTAACTTTGACCGCTTATAACTTTTTTGTCTTTCGTCCTACGTCAAATTTGACCCCCATGTTGACGGTTCTTCGTCAAATTTCCTTTCTTTTGCTACCAACGGCGTCCTTTTATCTCTTCTAGTTTTCGAGATATTCACGTTTAAAGTTGGAGGTTTTTTGAGAAAAAGAGTATTTTCGTAGTTTCGGCTCAATTTAAGCTACCGAGCTAGGCATTTCTCTAAGCATTTCGCCTAGCTTCTTTGGTCATTTTGAACGTTTCCAACGAGCATTTTCGGTCTTTCCAAGTATTTGGGAGTGATTTTCAAGCATCTCCAAAGTACATTTTCGGTCTCTCCAAGTATTTTGGAGTGGTTTTCAAGCATCTCCAAAGTACATTTTCGGTCTTTCCAAGTATTTCGGAGTGATTTTCAAGCATCTCCAAAGTACATTTTCGGTCTTTCCAAGTATTTTTAAGTGATTTTCAAGCATCTCCAAAGTACATTTTCGGTTTTTTCTTATATTTCTGAGTGATTTTCAAGCATCTCCAAAGTACATTTTTGATTTTTCCAAGTATTTGGAAGTGATTTTCAAGCCTCGCCAAAGTACATTTTTAGTCTTTCCAAGTACTTGGGAGGGCTTTTCAAGCATCTCCAAAGGACATTTTTGGGTTTTTCAAGTATTTTGAGTGATTTTCAAGCATCTTCAAAGAATATTTTCAGTCTTTTCCAGTATTTCTAAGCGATTTTTAAGCATCTCCATAGTACATTTTCGGTCTTTTCAAGTACTTGGGAGGGCTTTTCAAGCATCTCCAAAGTACATTTTTGGTCTTTCAAGGACTTGAGAAGGATTTTTATGCTTTTTGATCGATATTTCAACTAAACCATGTAGATTAATATCCAGCATGCAAATTTTTGTGCTTAACTTGGAAGTTTATACTTTAAATCATCAATTTTGTTTTGAAAAAACCTCAAAAATAGCCTAACTTTGACCGCTTATAACTTTTTTGTCTTTCGTCCTACGTCAAATTTGACCCCCATGTTGACGGTCCTTCGTCAAATTTCCTTTCTTTTGCTACCAACGGCGTCCTTTTATCTCAACTAGTTTTCGAGATATTCACGTTTAAAGTTGGAGGTTTTTTGAGAAAAAGAGTATTTTCGTAGTTTCGGCTCAATTTAAGCTACCGAGCTAGGCATTTCTCTAAGCATTTCGCCTAGCTTCTTTGGTCATTTTGAACGTTTCCAACGAGCATTTTCGGTCTTTCCAAGTATTTGGGAGTGATTTTCAAGCATCTCCAAAGTTTATTTTCGGACTTTCCAAGTATTTTGGAGTGGTTTTCAAGCATCTCCAAAGTACATTTACGGTCTTTCCAAGTTTTTTGGAGTGATTTTCAAGCATTTCCAAAGTACATTTACGGTCTTTCCAAGTATTTTGGAGCGATTTTCAAGCATCTCCAAAGTACATTTTCGGTCTTTCCTAATATTTCTGAGTGATTTTCAAGCATCTCCAAAGTACATTTTTGATTTTTCCAAGTATTTTTAAGTGATTTTCAAGCCTCGCCAAAGTACATTTTTAGTCTTTCCAAGTACTTGGGAGGGCTTTTCAAGCATCTCCAAAGGACATTTTTGGGTTTTTCAAGTATTTTGAGTGATTTTCAAGCATCTTCAAAGAATATTTTCAGTCTTTTCCAGTACTTCTTAGCGATCTTTAAGCATCTCCATTGTACATTTTCGGTCTTTTCAAGTACTTGGGAGGGCTTTTCAAGCATCTCCAAAGTACATTTTTGGTCTTTCAAGGACTTGAGAAGGATTTTTATGCTTTTTGATCGATACTTCAACTAAACCATGTAGATTATCATCCAGCATGCAAATTTTTGTGCTTAACTTGGAAGTTTATTCTTGAAATCATCAATTTTGTTTTGAAAAAACCTCAAAAATAGCCTAACTTTGACCGCTTATAACTTTTTTGTCTTTCGTCCTACGTCAAATTTGACCCCCATGTTGACGGTCCTACGTCAAATTTCCTCTCTTTTGCTGAAAACGGCGTCCTTTTATCTCTTCTAGTTTTCGAGCTATTCACGTTTAAATTTGGAGGTTTTTTCAGAAAAAGAGCATTTACGTTATTACGGCCCGAATTGAGCTATCGAGCTAGGCATTCCTTTAAGCATTTCGCCTAGCTTCTTTGGTCATTTTGAACGTTTCCAACGAGCATTTTCGGTCTTTCCAAGTATTTCGGAGTGATTTTCTAGCATCTCCAAAGTACATTTTCGGTCTTTCCAAGTATTTGGGAGTGATTTTCAAGCATCTCTAAAGTACATTTTCGGTCTTTCCAAGTATTTCGGAGTGATTTTCTAGCATCTCCAAAGTACATTTTCGGTCTTTCCAAGTATTTCGGAGTGATTTTCAAGCATCTCCAAAGTATATTTTCGGTCTTTCCAAGTATTTCGGAGTGATTTTGAAGCATCTTTAAAGTACATTTTCGGTCTTTCCAAGTATTTCGGGGTGATTTTCAAGCCTCTTTAAAGTACATTTTTAGTTTTTCCAAGTATTTGGAAGTGATTTTCAAGCCTCGCCATAGAACATTTTTAGTCTTTCCAAGTACTTGGGGGGCTTTTCAAGCATCTCCAAATGACATTTGTGAGCTTTTCAAGTATTTTGAGTGATTTTCAAGTGACTCCAAAGTATATTTTCCGTCTTTTCAAGTACTTCTAAGCGATTTTTAAGCATCTCCATAGTACATTTTCGGTCTTTCAAAGTACTTGGAAAAGATTTTCAAGCATCTCCAAAGTACATTTTCGGTCTTTTCAAGGACTTTAGGGGTTTTTTTATGCTCTTTGATAGATATTTCAACTAAACCATGTAGATTATCATCCAGCATGCAATTTTTTGTGCTTAACTTGGAAGTTTATACTTGAAATCATCAATTTTGTTTTGAAAAAACCTCAAAAATAGCCTAACTTTGACCGCTTATAACTTTTTTGTCTTTCGTCCTACGTCAAATTTGACCCCCATGTTGACGGTTCTTCGTCAAATTTCCTTTCTTTTGCTACCAACGGCGTCCTTTTATCTCTTCTAGTTTTCGAGATATTCACGTTTAAAGTTGGAGGTTTTTTGAGAAAAAGAGTATTTTCGTAGTTTCGGCTCAATTTAAGCTACCGAGCTAGGCATTTCTCTAAGCATTTCGCCTAGCTTCTTTGGTCATTTTGAACGTTTCCAACGAGCATTTTCGGTCTTTCCAAGTATTTGGGAGTGATTTTCAAGCATCTCCAAAGTTTATTTTCGGACTTTCCAAGTATTTTGGAGTGGTTTTCAAGCATCTCCAAAGTACATTTACGGTCTTTCCAAGTTTTTTGGAGTGATTTTCAAGCATTTCCAAAGTACATTTACGGTCTTTCCAAGTATTTTGGAGTGATTTTCAAGCATCTCCAAAGTACATTTTCGGTCTTTCCTAATATTTCTGAGTGATTTTCAAGCATCTCCAAAGTACATTTTTGATTTTTCCAAGTATTTGGAAGTGATTTTCAAGCCTCGCCAAAGTACATTTTTAGTCTTTCCAAGTACTTGGGAGGGCTTTTCAAGCATCTCCAAAGGACATTTTTTGGTTTTTCAAGTATTTTGAGTGATTTTCAAGCATCTTCAAAGAATATTTTCTGTCTTTTCCAGTACTTCTAAGCGATTTTTAAGCATCTCCATAGTACATTTTCGGTCTTTTCAAGTACTTGGGAGGGCTTTTCAAGCATCTCCAAAGTACATTTTTGGTCTTTCAAGGACTTGAGAAGGATTTTTATGCTTTTTGATCGATACTTCAACTAAACCATGTAGATTATCATCCAGCATGCAAATTTTTGTGCTTAACTTGGAAGTTTATACTTGAAATCATCAATTTTGTTTTGAAAAAACCTCAAAAATAGCCTAACTTTGACCGCTTATAACTTTTTTGTCTTTCGTCCTACGTCAAATTTGACCCCCATGTTGACGGTCCTTCGTCAAATTTCCTTTCTTTTGCTACCAACGGCGTCCTTTTATCTCTTCTAGTTTTCGAGATATTCACGTTTAAAGTTGGAGGTTTTTTGAGAAAAAGAGTATTTTCGTAGTTTCGGCTCAATTTAAGCTACCGAGCTAGGCATTTCTCTAAGCATTTCGCCTAGCTTCTTTGGTCATTTTGAACGTTTCCAACGAGCATTTTCGGTCTTTCCAAGTATTTGGGAGTGATTTTCAAGCATCTCCAAAGTACATTTTCGGTCTTTCCAAGTATTTTGGAGTGGTTTTCAAGCATCTCCAAAGTACATTTTCGGTCTTTCCAAGTATTTCGGAGTGATTTTCAAGCATCTCGAAAGTACATTGTAGGTCTTTCTAAGTATTTTTAAGTGATTTTCAAGCATCTCCAAAGTACATTTTCGGTCTTTCCTAATATTTCTGAGTGATTTTCAAGCATCTCCAAAGTACATTTTTGATTTTTCCAAGTATTTGGAAGTGATTTTCAAGCCTCGCCAAAGTACATTTTTAGTCTTTCCAAGTACTTGGGAGGGCTTTTCAAGCATCTCCAAAGGACATTTTTGGGTTTTTCAAGTATTTTGAGTGATTTTCAAGCATCTTCAAAGAATATTTTCAGTCTTTTCCAGTACTTCTAAGCGATTTTTAAGCATCTCCATAGTACTTTTTCGGTCTTTTCAAGTACTTGGGAGGGCTTTTCAAGCATCTCCAAAGTACATTTTCGGTCTTTTCATGGACTTGAGGAGGATTTTTATGCTTTTTGATCGATACTTCAGCTAAACCATGTAGATTTTTATCCAGCATGCACATTTTTGTGCTTAACTTTGAAGTTTATACTTGAAATCACCAATTTTGTTTTGAAAAATCCTCAAAAATAGCCTAACTTTGACCGCTTATAACTTTTTTGTCTTTCGTCCTACGTCAAATTTGACCCCCATGTTGACGGTTCTTCGTCAAATTTCCTTTCTTTTGCTACCAACGGCGTCCTTTTATCTCTTCTAGTTTTCGAGATATTCACGTTTAAAGTTGGAGGTTTTTTGAGAAAAAGAGTATTTTCGTAGTTTCGGCTCAATTTAAGCTACCGAGCTAGGCATTTCTCTAAGCATTTCGCCTAGCTTCTTTGGTCATTTTGAACGTTTCCAACGAGCATTTTCGGTCTTTCCAAGTATTTGGGAGTGATTTTCAAGCATCTCCAAAGTACATTTTCGGTCTTTCCAAGTAATTTGGAGTGGTTTTCAAGCATCTCCAAAGTACATTTTCGGTCTTTCCAAGTATTTCGGAGTGATTTTCAAGCATCTCCAAAGTACATTTTCGGTCTTTCCAAGTATTTTTAAGTGATTTTCAAGCATCTCCAAAGTACATTTTCGGTCTTTCCTTATATTTCTGAGTGATTTTCAAGCATCTCCAAAGTACATTTTTGATTTTTCCAAGTATTTGGAAGTGATTTTCAAGCCTCGCCAAAGTACATTTTTAGTCTTTCCAAGTACTTGTGAGGGCTTTTCAAGCATCTCCAAAGGACATTTTTGGGTTTTTCAAGTATTTTGAGTGATTTTCAAGCATCTTCAAAGAATATTTTCAGTCTTTTCCAGTATTTCTAAGCGATTTTTAAGCATCTCCATAGTTCATTTTCGGTCTTTTCAAGTACTTGGGAGGGCTTTTCAAGCATCTCCAAAGTACATTTTTGGTCTTTCAAGGACTTGAGAAGGATTTTTATGCTTTTTGATCGATATTTCAACAAAACCATGTAGATTAATATCCAGCATGCAAATTTTTGTGCTTAACTTGGAAGTTTATACTTGAAATCATCAATTTTGTTTTGAAAAAACCTCAAAAATAGCCAAACTTTGACCGCTTATAACGTTTTTGTCTTTCGTCCTACGTCAAATTTGACCCCCATGTTGACGGTTCTTCGTCAAATTTCCTTTCTTTTGCTACCAACGGCGTCCTTTTATCTCTTCTAGTTTTCGAGATATTCACGTTTAAAGTTGGAGGTTTTTTGAGAAAAAGAGTATTTTCGTAGTTTCGGCTCAATTTAAGCTACCGAGCTAGGCATTTCTCTAAGCATTTCGCCTAGCTTCTTTGGTCATTTTGAACGTTTCCAACGAGCATTTTCGGTCTTTCCAAGTATTTGGGAGTGATTTTCAAGCATCTCCAAAGTTTATTTTCGGACTTTCCAAGTATTTTGGAGTGGTTTTCAAGCATCTCCAAAGTACATTTACGGTCTTTCCAAGTTTTTTGGAGTGATTTTCAAGCATTTCCAAAGTACATTTACGGCCTTTCCAAGTATTTTGGAGCGATTTTCAAGCATCTCCAAAGTACATTTTCGGTCTTTCCTAATATTTCTGAGTGATTTTCAAGCATCTCCAAAGTACATTTTTGATTTTTCCAAGTATTTGGAAGTGATTTTCAAGCCTCGCCAAAGTACATTTTTAGTCTTTCCAAGTACTTGGGAGGGCTTTTCAAGCATCTCCAAAGGACATTTTTTGGTTTTTCAAGTATTTTGAGTGATTTTCAAGCATCTTCAAAGAATATTTTCAGTCTTTTCCAGTACTTCTAAGCGATTTTTAAGCATCTCCATAGTACATTTTCGGTCTTTTCAAGTACTTGGGAGGGCTTTTCAAGCATCTCCAAAGTACATTTTTGGTCTTTCAAGGACTTGAGAAGGATTTTTATGCTTTTTGATCGATACTTCAACTAAACCATGTAGATTATCATCCAGCATGCAAATTTTTGTGCTTAACTTGGAAGTTTATACTTGAAATCATCAATTTTGTTTTGAAAAAACCTCAAAAATAGCCTAACTTTGACCGCTTATAACTTTTTTGTCTTTCGTCCTACGTCAAATTTGACCCCCATGTTGACGGTCCTTCGTCAAATTTCCTTTCTTTTGCTACCAACGGCGTCCTTTTATCTCTTCTAGTTTTCGAGATATTCACGTTTAAAGTTGGAGGTTTTTTGAGAAAAAGAGTATTTTCGTAGTTTCGGCTCAATTTAAGCTACCGAGCTAGGCATTTCTCTAAGCATTTCGCCTAGCTTCTTTGGTCATTTTGAACGTTTCCAACGAGCATTTTCGGTCTTTCCAAGTATTTGGGAGTGATTTTCAAGCATCTCCAAAGTACATTTTCGGTCTTTCCAAGTATTTTGGAGTGGTTTTCAAGCATCTCCAAAGTACATTTTCGGTCTTTCCAAGTATTTCGGAGTGATTTTCAAGCATCTCGAAAGTACATTGTAGGTCTTTCTAAGTATTTTTAAGTGATTTTCAAGCATCTCCAAAGTACATTTTCGGTCTTTCCTAATATTTCTGAGTGATTTTCAAGCATCTCCAAAGTACATTTTTGATTTTTCCAAGTATTTGGAAGTGATTTTCAAGCCTCGCCAAAGTACATTTTTAGTCTTTCCAAGTACTTGGGAGGGCTTTTCAAGCATCTCCAAAGGACATTTTTGGGTTTTTCAAGTATTTTGAGTGATTTTCAAGCATCTTCAAAGAATATTTTCAGTCTTTTCCAGTACTTCTAAGCGATTTTTAAGCATCTCCATAGTACATTTTCGGTCTTTTCAAGTACTTGGGAGGGCTTTTCAAGCATCTCCAAAGTACATTTTCGGTCTTTTCATGGACTTGAGGAGGATTTTTATGCTTTTTGATCGATACTTCAGCTAAACCATGTAGATTTTTATCCAGCATGCACATTTTTGTGCTTAACTTTGAAGTTTATACTTGAAATCACCAATTTTGTTTTGAAAAATCCTCAAAAATAGCCTAACTTTGACCGCTTATAACTTTTTTGTCTTTCGTCCTACGTCAAATTTGACCCCCATGTTGACGGTTCTTCGTCAAATTTCCTTTCTTTTGCTACCAACGGCGTCCTTTTATCTCTTCTAGTTTTCGAGATATTCACGTTTAAAGTTGGAGGTTTTTTGAGAAAAAGAGTATTTTCGTAGTTTCGGCTCAATTTAAGCTACCGAGCTAGGCATTTCTCTAAGCATTTCGCCTAGCTTCTTTGGTCATTTTGAACGTTTCCAACGAGCATTTTCGGTCTTTCCAAGTATTTGGGAGTGATTTTCAAGCATCTCCAAAGTACATTTTCGGTCTCTCCAAGTATTTTGGAGTGGTTTTCAAGCATCTCCAAAGTACATTTTCGGTCTTTCCAAGTATTTCGGAGTGATTTTCAAGCATCTCCAAAGTACATTTTCGGTCTTTCCAAGTATTTTTAAGTGATTTTCAAGCATCTCCAAAGTACATTTTCGGTCTTTCCTTATATTTCTGAGTGATTTTCAAGCATCTCCAAAGTACATTTTTGATTTTTCCAAGTATTTGGAAGTGATTTTCAAGCCTCGCCAAAGTACATTTTTAGTCTTTCCAAGTACTTGGGAGGGCTTTTCAAGCATCTCCAAAGGACATTTTTGGGTTTTTCAAGTATTTTGAGTGATTTTCAAGCATCTTCAAAGAATATTTTCAGTCTTTTCCAGTATTTCTAAGCGATTTTTAAGCATCTCCATAGTTCATTTTCGGTCTTTTCAAGTACTTGGGAGGGCTTTTCAAGCATCTCCAAAGTACATTTTTGGTCTTTCAAGGACTTGAGAAGGATTTTTATGCTTTTTGATCGATATTTCAACAAAACCATGTAGATTAATATCCAGCATGCAAATTTTTGTGCTTAATTTGGAAGTTTATACTTGAAATCATCAATTTTGTTTTGAAAAAACCTCAAAAATAGCCAAACTTTGACCGCTTATAACGTTTTTGTCTTTCGTCCTACGTCAAATTTGACCCCCATGTTGACGGTCCTTCGTCAAATTTCCTTTCTTTTGCTACCAACGGCGTCCTTTTATCTCAACTAGTTTTCGAGATATTCACGTTTAAAGTTGGAGGTTTTTTGAGAAAAAGAGTATTTTCGTAGTTTCGGCTCAATTTAAGCTACCGAGCTAGGCATTTCTCTAAGCATTTCGCCTAGCTTCTTTGGTCATTTTGAACGTTTCCAACGAGCATTTTCGGTCTTTCCAAGTATTTCGGAGTGATTTTCAAGCATCTCCAAAGTACATTTTCGGTCTTTCCAAGTATTTTGGAGTGGTTTTCAAGCATCTCCAAAGTACATTTTCGGTCTTTCCAAGTACTTGGGAGTGCTTTTCAAGCATCTCCAAAGTACATTTTCGGTCTTTCTAAGTATTTTTAAGTGATTTTCAAGCATCTCCAAAGTACATTTTCGGTCTTTCCTAATATTTCTGAGTGATTTCAAGCATCTCCAAAGTACATTTTTGATTTTTCCAAGTATTTGGAAGTGATTTTCAAGCCTCGCCAAAGTACATTTTTAGTCTTTCCAAGTACTTGGGAGGGCTTTTCAAGCATCTCCAAAGGACATTTTTGGGTTTTTCAAGTATTTTGAGTGATTTTCAAGCATCTTCAAAGAATATTTTCAGTCTTTTCCAGTACTTCTAAGCGATTTTTAAGCATCTCCATAGTACATTTTCGGTCTTTTCAAGTACTTGGGAGGGCTTTTCAAGCATCTCCAAAGTACATTTTCGGTCTTTTCATGGACTTGAGGAGGATTTTTATGCTTTTTGATCGATACTTCAACTAAACCATGTAGATTATCAGCCAGCATGCAAATTTTTGTGCTTAACTTGGAAGTTTATACTTGAAATCACCAATTTTGTTTTGAAAAATCCTCAAAAATAGCCTAACTTTGACCGCTTATAACTTTTTTGTCTTTCGTCCTACGTCAAATTTGACCCCCATATTGACGGTTCTTCGTCAAATTTCCTTTCTTTTGCTACCAACGGCGTCCTTTTATCTCTTCTAGTTTTCGAGATATTCACGTTTAAAGTTGGAGGTTTTTTGAGAAAAAGAGTATTTTCGTAGTTTCGGCTCAATTTAAGCTACCGAGCTAGGCATTTCTCTAAGCATTTCGCCTAGCTTCTTTGGTCATTTTGAACGTTTCCAACGAGCATTTTCGGTCTTTCCAAGTATTTGGGAGTGATTTTCAAGCATCTCCAAAGTACATTTTCGGTCTCTCCAAGTATTTTGGAGTGGTTTTCAAGCATCTCCAAAGTACATTTTCGGTCTTTCCAAGTATTTCGGAGTGATTTTCAAGCATCTCCAAAGTACATTTTCGGTCTTTCCAAGTATTTTTAAGTGATTTTCAAGCATCTCCAAAGTATATTTTCGGTCTTTCCTTATATTTCTGAGTGATTTTCAAGCATCTCCAAAGTACATTTTTGATTTTTCCAAGTATTTGGAAGTGATTTTCAAGCCTCGCCAAAGTACATTTTTAGTCTTTCCAAGTACTTGGGAGGGCTTTTCAAGCATCTCCAAAGGACATTTTTGGGTTTTTCAAGTATTTTGAGTGATTTTCAAGCATCTTCAAAGAATATTTTCAGTCTTTTCCAGTATTTCTAAGCGATTTTTAAGCATCTCCATAGTTCATTTTCGGTCTTTTCAAGTACTTGGGAGGGCTTTTCAAGCATCTCCAAAGTACATTTTTGGTCTTTCAAGGACTTGAGAAGGATTTTTATGCTTTTTGATCGATACTTCAACTAAACCATGTAGATTAATATCCAGCATGCAAATTTTTGTGCTTAATTTGGAAGTTTATACTTGAAATCATCAATTTTGTTTTGAAAAAACCTCAAAAATAGCCTAACTTTGACCGCTTATAACTTTTTTGTCTTTCGTCCTACGTCAAATTTGACCCCCATGTTGACGGTCCTTCGTCAAATTTCCTTTCTTTTGCTACCAACGGCGTCCTTTTATCTCAACTAGTTTTCGAGATATTCACGTTTAAAGTTGGAGGTTTTTTGAGAAAAAGAGTATTTTCGTAGTTTCGGCTCAATTTATGCTACCGAGCTAGGCATTTCTCTAAGCATTTCGCCTAGCTTCTTTGGTCATTTTGAACGTTTCCAACGAGCATTTTCGGTCTTTCCAAGTATTTGGGAGTGATTTTCAAGCATCTCCAAAGTACATTTTCGGTCTTTCCAAGTATTTTGGAGTGGTTTTCAAGCATCTCCAAAGTACATTTTCGGTCTTTCCAAGTATTTCGGAGTGATTTTCAAGCATCTCCAAAGTACATTTTCGGTCTTTCTAAGTATTTTTAAGTGATTTTCAAGCATCTCCAAAGTACATTTTCGGTCTTTCCTAATATTTCTGAGTGATTTCAAGCATCTCCAAAGTACATTTTTGATTTTTCCAAGTATTTGGAAGTGATTTTCAAGCCTCGCCAAAGTACATTTTTAGTCTTTCCAAGTACTTGGGAGGGCTTTTCAAGCATCTCCAAAGGACATTTTTGGGTTTTTCAAGTATTTTGAGTGATTTTCAAGCATCTTCAAAGAATATTTTCAGTCTTTTCCAGTACTTCTAAGCGATTTTTAAGCATCTCCATAGTACATTTTCGGTCTTTTCAAGTACTTGGGAGGGCTTTTCAAGCATCTCCAAAGTACATTTTCGGTCTTTTCAAGGACTTGAGGAGGATTTTTATGCTTTTTGATCGATACTTCAACTAAACCATGTAGATTATCATCCAGCATGCACATTTTTGTGCTTAACTTGGAAGTTTATACTTGAAATCACCAATTTTGTTTTGAAAAATCCTCAAAAATAGCCTAACTTTGACCGCTTATAACTTTTTTGTCTTTCGTCCTACGTCAAATTTGACCCCCATGTTGACGGTCCTTCGTCAAATTTCCTTTCTTTTGCTACCAACGGCGTCCTTTTATCTCTTCTAGTTTTCGAGATATTCACGTTTAAAGTTGGAGGTTTTTTGAGAAAAAGAGTATTTTCGTAGTTTCGGCTCAATTTAAGCTACCGAGCTAGGCATTTCTCTAAGCATTTCGCCTAGCTTCTTTGGTCATTTTGAACGTTTCCAACGAGCATTTTCGGTCTTTCCAAGTATTTGGGAGTGATTTTCAAGCATCTCCAAAGTTTATTTTCGGACTTTCCAAGTATTTTGGAGTGGTTTTCAAGCATCTCCAAAGTACATTTACGGTCTTTCCAAGTTTTTTGGAGTGATTTTCAAGCATTTCCAAAGTACATTTACGGTCTTTCCAAGTATTTTGGAGCGATTTTCAAGCATCTCCAAAGTACATTTTCGGTCTTTCCTAATATTTCTGAGTGATTTTCAAGCATCTCCAAAGTACATTTTTGATTTTTCCAAGTATTTTTAAGTGATTTTCAAGCCTCGCCAAAGTACATTTTTAGTCTTTCCAAGTACTTGGGAGGGCTTTTCAAGCATCTCCAAAGGACATTTTTGGGTTTTTCAAGTATTTTGAGTGATTTTCAAGCATCTTCAAAGAATATTTTCAGTCTTTTCCAGTACTTCTTAGCGATCTTTAAGCATCTCCATAGTACATTTTCGGTCTTTTCAAGTGCTTGGGAGGGCTTTTAAAGCATCTCCAAAGTACATTTTTGGTCTTTCAAGGACTTGAGAAGGATTTTTATGCTTTTTGATCGATACTTCAACTAAACCATGTAGATTATCATCCAGCATGCAAATTTTTGTGCTTAACTTGGAAGTTTATTCTTGAAATCATCAATTTTGTTTTGAAAAAACCTCAAAAATAGCCTAACTTTGACCGCTTATAACTTTTTTGTCTTTCGTCCTACGTCAAATTTGACCCCCATGTTGACGGTCCTACGTCAAATTTCCTTTCTTTTGCTGAAAACGGCGTCCTTTTATCTCTTCTAGTTTTCGAGCTATTCACGTTTAAATTTGGAGGTTTTTTCAGAAAAAGAGCATTTACGTTATTACGGCCCGAATTGAGCTATCGAGCTAGGCATTCCTTTAAGCATTTCGCCTAGCTTCTTTGGTCATTTTGAACGTTTCCAACGAGCATTTTCGGTCTTTCCAAGTATTTCGGAGTGATTTTCTAGCATCTCCAAAGTACATTTTCGGTCTTTCCAAGTATTTGGGAGTGATTTTCAAGCATCTCCAAAGTATATTTTCGGTCTTTCCAAGTATTTCGGAGTGATTTTCTAGCATCTCCAAAGTACATTTTCGGTCTTTCCAAGTATTTCGGAGTGATTTTCAAGCATCTCCAAAGTACATTTTCGGTCTTTCCAAGTATTTCGGAGTGATTTTGAAGCATCTTTAAAGTACATTTTCGGTCTTTCCAAGTATTTCGGGGTGATTTTCAAGCCTCTTTAAAGTACATTTTTAGTTTTTCCAAGTATTTGGAAGTGATTTTCAAGCCTCGCCATAGAACATTTTTAGTCTTTCCAAGTACTTGGGGGGCTTTTCAAGCATCTCCAAATGACATTTGTGAGCTTTTCAAGTATTTTGAGTGATTTTCAAGTGACTCCAAAGTATATTTTCCGTCTTTTCAAGTACTTCTAAGCGATTTTTAAGCATCTCCATAGTACATTTTCGGTCTTTCAAAGTACTTGGAAAAGATTTTCAAGCATCTCCAAAGTACATTTTCGGTCTTTTCAAGGACTTTAGGGGTTTTTTTATGCTCTTTGATAGATATTTCAACTAAACCATGTAGATTATCATTAAGCATGCAAATTTTTGTGCTTAACTTGGAAGTTTATACTTGAAATCAGCAGTTTTGTTTTGAAAAAAACCTCAAAAATTGCCTATCTTTGAACGCTTGTAACTTTTTTGTCTTTCGTCCTACGTTAAATTTGACCCCCATGTTGACGGTCCTACGTCAAATTTCCTCTCTTTTGCTGAAAACGGCGTCCTTTTATCTCTTCTAGTTTTCGAGCTATTCACGTTTAAATTTGGAGGTTTTTTCAGAAAAAGAGCATTTACGTTATTACGGCCCGAATTGAGCTATCGAGCTAGGCATTCCTCTAAGCATTTCGCCTAGCTTCTTTGGTCATTTTGAACGTTTCCAACGAGCATTTTCGGTCTTTCCAAGTATTTCGGAGTGATTTTCTAGCATCTCCAAAGTACATTTTCGATCTTTCCAAGTACTTGGGAGTGATTTTCAAGCATCTTTAAAGTACATTTTCGGACTTTCCTAGTATTTCGGGGTGATTTTCAAGCATCTCAAAAGAACATTTACGATCGTTCCAAATATTTCTGAGTGATTTTCAAGCATCTCCAAAGTACATTTTTGGTCTTTCCTAATATTTCTGAGTGATTTCAAGCATCTCCAAAGTACATTTTTGATTTTTCCAAGTATTTGGAAGTGATTTTCAAGCCTCGCCAAAGTACATTTTTAGTCTTTCCAAGTACTTGGGAGGGCTTTTCAAGCATCTCCAAAGGACATTTTTGGGTTTTTCAAGTATTTTGAGTGATTTTCAAGCATCTTCAAAGAATATTTTCAGTCTTTTCCAGTACTTCTAAGCGATTTTTAAGCATCTCCATAGTACATTTTCGGTCTTTTCAAGTACTTGGGAGGGCTTTTCAAGCATCTCCAAAGTACATTTTTGGTCTTTCAAGGACTTGAGAAGGATTTTTATGCTTTTTGATCGATACTTCAACTAAACCATGTAGATTATCATCCAGCATGCAAATTTTTGTGCTTAACTTGGAAGTTTATACTTGAAATCATCAATTTTGTTTTGAAAAAACCTCAAAAATAGCCTAACTTTGACCGCTTATAACTTTTTTGCCTTTCGTCCTACGTCAAATTTGACCCCCATGTTGACGGTCCTTCGTCAAATTTCCTTTCTTTTGCTACCAACGGCGTCCTTTTATCTCTTCTAGTTTTCGAGATATACACGTTTAAAGTTGGAGGTTTTTTGAGAAAAAGAGTATTTTCGTAGTTTCGGCTCAATTTTAGCTACCGAGCTAGGCATTTCTCTAAGCATTTCGCCTAGCTTCTTTGGTCATTTTGAACGTTTCCAACGAGCATTTTCGGTCTTTCCAAGTATTTGGGAGTGATTTTCAAGCATCTCCAAAGTACATTTTCGGTCTTTCCAAGTATTTTGGAGTGATTTTCAAGCATCTCCAAAGTACATTTTCGGTCTTTCCAAGTATTTTGGAGTGATTTTCAAGCATCTCCAAAGTACATTTTCGGTCTTTCCAAGTATTTTTTAAGTGATTTTCAAGCATCTCCAAAGTACATTTTCGGTCTTTCCTAATATTTCTGAGTGATTTTCAAGCATCTCCAAAGTACATTTTTGATTTTTCCAAGTATTTGGAAGTGATTTTCAAGCCTCGCCAAAGTACATTTTTAGTCTTTCCAAGTACTTGGGAGGGCTTTTCAAGCATCTCCAAAGGACATTTTTGGGTTTTTCAAGTATTTTGAGTGATTTTCAAGCATCTTCAAAGAATATTTTCAGTCTTTTCCAGTACTTCTAAGCGATTTTTAAGCATCTCCATAGTACATTTTCGGTCTTTTCAAGTACTTGGGAGGGCTTTTCAAGCATCTCCAAAGTACATTTTTGGTCTTTCAAGACTTGAGAAGGATTTTTTATGCTTTTTGATCGATATTTCAACTAAACCATGTAGATTATCATCCAGCATGCAAATTTTTGTGCTTAACTTGGAAGTTTATACTTGAAATCATCAATTTTGTTTTGAAAAAACCTCAAAAATAGCCTAAATTTGACCGCTTATAACTTTTTTGTCTTTCGTCCTACGTCAAATTTGTTCCATGTTGACGGTCCTTCGTCAAACTTCCTTTCTTTTGCTACCAACGGCGTCCTTTTATCTCTTCTAGTTTTCGAGATATTCACGTTTAAAGTTGGAGGTTTTTTGAGAAAAAGAGTATTTTCGTAGTTTCGGCTCAATTTAAGCTTCCAAACTAGGCATTTCTCTAAGCATTTCGCCTAGCTTCTTTGGTCATTTTGAACGTTTCCAACTAGCATTTTCGGTCTTTCCAAGTATTTGGGAGTGATTTTCAAGCATCTCCAAAGTACATTTTCGGTCTTTCCAAGTATTTTGGAGTGGTTTTCAAGCATCTCCAAAGTACATTTTCGGTCTTTCCAAGTATTTCGGAGTGATTTTCAAGCATCTCCAAAGTACATTTTCGGTCTTTCCAAGTATTTTGGAGTGATTTTCAAGCATCTCCAAAGTACATTTCGGTCTTTCCTAATATTTCTGAGTGATTTTCAAGCATCTCCAAAGTACATTTTTGATTTTTCCAAGTATTTGGAAGTGATTTTCAAGCCTCGCCAAAGTACATTTTTAGTCTTTCCAAGTACTTGGAGGGCTTTTCAAGCATCTCCAAAGGACATTTTTTGGTTTTTCAAGTATTTTGAGTGATTTTCAAGCATCTTCAAAGAATATTTTCAGTCTTTTCCAGTACTTCTAAGCGATTTTTAAGCATCTCCATAGTACATTTTCGGTCTTTTCAAGTACTTGGGAGGGCTTTTCAAGCATCTCCAAAGTACATTTTTGGTCTTTCAAGGACTTGAGAAGATTTTTTATGCTTTTTGATCGATATTTCAACTAAACCATGTAGATTATCATCCAGCATGCAAATTTTTTGTGCTTAACTTGGAAGTTTATACTTGAAATCATCAATTTTGTTTTGAAAAAACCCTCAAAAAATAGCCTAACTTTGACCGCTTATAACTTTTTTGTGTTTCGTCCTACGTCAAATTTGACCCCCATGTTGACGGTCCTTCGTCAAATTTCCTTTCTTTTGCTACCAACGGCGTCCTTTTATCTCTTCTAGTTTTCGAGATATTCCACGTTTAAAGTTGGAGGTTTTTGAGAAAAAGAGTATTTTCGTAGTTTCGGCTCAATTTTAGCTACCGAGCTAGGCATTTCTCTAAGCATTTCGCCTAGCTTCTTTGGTCATTTTGAACGTTTCCAACGAGTATTTTCGGGCTTTCCAAGTATTTGGGAGTGATTTTCAAGCATCTCCAAAGTACATTTTCGGTCTTTCCAAGTATTTTGGAGTGGTTTTCAAGCATCTCCAAAGTATATTTTCGGTCTTTCCAAGTATTTCGGAGTGATTTTCAAGCATCTCCAAAGTACATTTTCGGTCTTTCCAAGTATTTCGGAGTGATTTTCAAGCATCTCCAAAGTACATTTTCGGTCTTTCCTAATATTTCTGAGTGATTTTCAAGCATCTCCAAAGTACATTTTTGATTTTTCCAAGTATTTGGAAGTGATTTTCAAGCCTCGCCAAAGTACATTTTTAGTCTTTCCAAGTACTTGGGAGGGCTTTTCAAGCATCTCCAAAGGACATTTTTTGGTTTTTCAAGTATTTTGAGTGATTTTCAAGCATCTTCAAAGAATATTTTCAGTCTTTTCCAGTACTTCTAAGCGATTTTTAAGCATCTCCATAGTACATTTTCGGTCTTTTCAAGTACTTGGGAGGGCTTTTCAAGCATCTCCAAAGTACATTTTTGGTCTTTCAAGGACTTGAGAAGGATTTTTATGCTTTTTGATCGATACTTCAACTAAACCATGTAGATTATCATCCAGCATGCAAATTTTTGTGCTTAACTTGGAAGTTTATACTTGAAATCATCAATTTTGTTTTGAAAAAACCTCAAAAATAGCCTAACTTTGACCGCTTATAACTTTTTTGTCTTTCGTCCTACGTCAAATTTGACCCCCATGTTGACGGTCCTTCGTCAAATTTCCTTTCTTTTGCTACCAACGGCGTCCTTTTATCTCTTCTAGTTTTCGAGATATTCACGTTTAAAGTTGGAGGTTTTTTGAGAAAAAGAGTATTTTCGTAGTTTCGGCTCAATTTAAGCTACCGAGCTAGGCATTTCTCTAAGCATTTCGCCTAGCTTCTTTGGTCATTTTGAACGTTTCCAACGAGCATTTTCGGTCTTTCCAAGTATTTGGGAGTGATTTTCAAGCATCTCCAAAGTACATTTTCGGTCTTTCCAAGTATTTTGGAGTGGTTTTCAAGCATCTCCAAAGTACATTTTCGGTCTTTCCAAGTATTTCGGAGTGATTTTCTAGCATCTCCAAAGTACATTTTCGGTCTTTCCAAGTATTTCGGAGTGATTTTCAAGCATCTTTAAAGTACATTTTCGGTCTTTCCAAGTATTTCGGGGTGATTTTCAAGCATCTTTAAAGTACATTTTCAGTTATTCCAAGTATTTGGAAGTGATTTTCAAGCCTCGCCAAAGAACATTTTCAGTCTTTCCAAGTATTTCGGAGTGATTTTCAAGCATCTTTAAAGTACATTTTCGGTCTTTCCAAGTATTTCGAGGTGATTTTCAAGCCTCGCCAAAGAACATTTTTAGTCTTTCCAAGTACTTGGTGGGCATTCCAAGCATCTCCAAAGGACATTTTTGAGCTTTTCAAGTATTTTGAGTGATTTTCAAGTGACTCAAAAGTATATTTTCAGTCTTTTCAAGTACTTCTAAGCGATTTTTAAGCATCTCCATAGTACATTTTCGGTCTTTCCAAGTACTTGGAAAAGATTTTCATGCATCTCCAAAGTACATTTTCGGTCTTTTTAAGGACTAAAGGGGTATTTTTATGCTCTTTGATAGATATTTAAACTAAACCATGTAGATTATCATCCAGTATGCAAATTTTTGTGCTTAACTTGGAAGTTTATACTTGAAATCAGCAATTTTGTTTTGAAAAAATCCTCAAAAATTGCCTATCTTTGAACGCTTGTAACTTTTTTGTCTTTCGTCCTACGTTAAATTTGACCCCCATGTTGACGGTTCTACGTCAAATTTCCTTTCTTTTGCTGAAAACGGCGTCCTTTTATCTCTTCTAGTTTTCGAGCTATTCACGTTTAAAGTTGGAGGTTTTTTCAGAAAAAGAGCATTTACGTTATTTCGGCCCGAATTGAGCTATCGAGCTAGGCATTCCTCTAAGCATTTCGCCTAGCTTCTTTGGTCATTTTGAACGTTTCCAACGAGCATTTTCGGTCTTTCCAAGTATTTCGGAGTGATTTTCAAGCATCTCCAACGTACATTTTCGGGCTTTCCAAGTATTTGGGAGTGATTTTCAAGCACCTCCAAAGTATATTTTCGATCTTTCTAAGTATTTCGGAGTGATTTTCTAGCATCTCCAAAGTACATTTTCGGTCTTTCCAAGTATTTCGGAGTGATTTTCAAGCATCTTTAAAGTACATTTTCAGTTATTCCAAGTATTTGGAAGTGATTTTCAAGCCTCGCCAAAGAACATTTTCAGTCTTTCCAAGTACTTGGGGGGCTTTTCAAGCATCTCTAAAGGACATTTTTGAGCTTTTCATGTATTTTTAATGATTTTCAAGTGACTCCAAAGTATATTTTCAGTCTTTTCAAGTACTTCTAAGTGATTTTTAGGCATCTCCATAGTACATTTTCGGTCTTTCCAAGTACTTGGAAAAGATTTTCAAGCATCTCCAAAGTACATTTTCGGTCTTTTTAAGGACTTAAGGGGTATTTTTATGCTCTTTGATAGATATTTGAACTAAACCATGTAGATAATCATCCAGCATGCAAATTTTTGTGCTTAACTTGGAAATTTATACTTGAAATCAGCAATTTTGTTTTGAAAAAAACCTCAAAAATTGCCTATCTTTGAACGCTTGTAACTTTTTTGTCTTTCGTCCTACGTTAAATTTGACCCCCATGTTGACGGTTCTACGTCAAATTTCCTTTCTTTTGCTGAAAACGGCGTCCTTTTATCTCTTCTAGTTTTCGAGCTATTCACGTTTAAAGTTGGAGGTTTTTTCAGAAAAAGAGCATTTACGTTATTTCGGCACGAATTGAGCTATCGAGCTAGGCATTCCTCTAAGCATTTCGCCTAGCTTCTTTGGTCATTTTGAACGTTTCCAACGAGCATTTTCGGTCTTTCCAAGTATTTCGGAGTGATTTTCAAGCATCTCCAACGTACATTTTCGGGCTTTCCAAGTATTTGGCGAGTGATTTTCAAGCACCTCCAAAGTATATTTTCGATCTTTCTAAGTATTTCGGAGTGATTTTCTAGCATCTCCAAAGTACATTTTCGGTCTTTCCAAGTATTTCGGAGTGATTTTCAAGCATCTTTAAAGTACATTTTCAGTTATTCCAAGTATTTGGAAGTGATTTTCAAGCCTCGCCAAAGAACATTTTCAGTCTTTCCAAGTACTTGGGGGGCTTTTCAAGCATCTCTAAAGGACATTTTTGAGCTTTTCAAGTATTTTTAATGATTTTCAAGTGACTCCAAAGTATATTTTCAGTCTTTTCAAGTACTTCTAAGCGATTTTTAGGCATCTCCATAGTACATTTTCGGTCTTTCCAAGTACTTGGAAAAGATTTTCAAGCATCTCCAAAGTACATTTTCGGTCTTTTTAAGGACTTAAGGGGTATTTTTATGCTCTTTGATAGATATTTGAACTAAACCATGTAGATAATCATCCAGCATGCAAATTTTTGTGCTTAACTTGGAAATTTATACTTGAAATCAGCAATTTTGTTTTGAAAAAAACCTCAAAAATTGCCTATCTTTGAACGCTTGTAACTTTTTTGTCTTTCGTCCTACGTTAAATTTGACCCCCATGTTGACGGTTCTACGTCAAATTTCCTTTCTTTTGCTGAAAACGGCGTCCTTTTATCTCTTCTAGTTTTCGAGCTATTCACGTTTAAAGTTGGAGGTTTTTTCAGAAAAAGAGCATTTACGTTATTTCGGCCCGAATTGAGCTATCGAGCTAGGCATTCCTCTAAGCATTTCGCCTAGCTTCTTTGGTCATTTTGAACGTTTCCAACGAGCATTTTCGGTCTTTCCAAGTATTTCGGAGTGATTTTCAAGCATCTCCAACGTACATTTTCGGGCTTTCCAAGTATTTGGGAGTGATTTTCAAGCACCTCCAAAGTATATTTTCGATCTTTCTAAGTATTTCGGAGTGATTTTCTAGCATCTCCAAAGTACATTTTCGGTCTTTCCAAGTATTTCGGAGTGATTTTCAAGCATCTTTAAAGTACATTTTCGGTCTTTCCAAGTATTTCGGGGTGATTTTCAAGCATCTTTAAAGTACATTTTCAGTTATTCCAAGTATTTGGAAGTGATTTTCAAGCCTCGCCAAAGAACATTTTCAGTCTTTCCAAGTATTTCGGAGTGATTTTCAAGCATCTTTAAAGTACATTTTCGGTCTTTCCAAGTATTTCGAGGTGATTTTCAAGCCTCGCCAAAGAACATTTTTAGTCTTTCCAAGTACTTGGTGGGCATTCCAAGCATCTCCAAAGGACATTTTTGAGCTTTTCAAGTATTTTGAGTGATTTTCAAGTGACTCAAAAGTATATTTTCAGTCTTTTCAAGTACTTCTAAGCGATTTTTAAGCATCTCCATAGTACATTTTCGGTCTTTCCAAGTACTTGGAAAAGATTTTCATGCATCTCCAAAGTACATTTTCGGTCTTTTTAAGGACTAAAGGGGTATTTTTATGCTCTTTGATAGATATTTAAACTAAACCATGTAGATTATCATCCAGTATGCAAATTTTTGTGCTTAACTTGGAAGTTTATACTTGAAATCAGCAATTTTGTTTTGAAAAAATCCTCAAAAATTGCCTATCTTTGAACGCTTGTAACTTTTTTGTCTTTCGTCCTACGTTAAATTTGACCCCCATGTTGACGGTTCTACGTCAAATTTCCTTTCTTTTGCTGAAAACGGCGTCCTTTTATCTCTTCTAGTTTTCGAGCTATTCACGTTTAAAGTTGGAGGTTTTTTCAGAAAAAGAGCATTTACGTTATTTCGGCCCGAATTGAGCTATCGAGCTAGGCATTCCTCTAAGCATTTCGCCTAGCTTCTTTGGTCATTTTGAACGTTTCCAACGAGCATTTTCGGTCTTTCCAAGTATTTCGGAGTGATTTTCAAGCATCTCCAACGTACATTTTCGGGCTTTCCAAGTATTTGGGAGTGATTTTCAAGCACCTCCAAAGTATATTTTCGATCTTTCTAAGTATTTCGGAGTGATTTTCTAGCATCTCCAAAGTACATTTTCGGTCTTTCCAAGTATTTCGGAGTGATTTTCAAGCATCTTTAAAGTACATTTTCAGTTATTCCAAGTATTTGGAAGTGATTTTCAAGCCTCGCCAAAGAACATTTTCAGTCTTTCCAAGTACTTGGGGGGCTTTTCAAGCATCTCTAAAGGACATTTTTGAGCTTTTCATGTATTTTTAATGATTTTCAAGTGACTCCAAAGTATATTTTCAGTCTTTTCAAGTACTTCTAAGTGATTTTTAGGCATCTCCATAGTACATTTTCGGTCTTTCCAAGTACTTGGAAAAGATTTTCAAGCATCTCCAAAGTACATTTTCGGTCTTTTTAAGGACTTAAGGGGTATTTTTATGCTCTTTGATAGATATTTGAACTAAACCATGTAGATAATCATCCAGCATGCAAATTTTTGTGCTTAACTTGGAAATTTATACTTGAAATCAGCAATTTTGTTTTGAAAAAAACCTCAAAAATTGCCTATCTTTGAACGCTTGTAACTTTTTTGTCTTTCGTCCTACGTTAAATTTGACCCCCATGTTGACGGTTCTACGTCAAATTTCTTTCTTTTGCTGAAAACGGCGTCCTTTTATCTCTTCTAGTTTTCGAGCTATTCACGTTTAAAGTTGGAGGTTTTTTCAGAAAAAGAGCATTTACGTTATTTCGGCACGAATTGAGCTATCGAGCTAGGCATTCCTCTAAGCATTTCGCCTAGCTTCTTTGGTCATTTTGAACGTTTCCAACGAGCATTTTCGGTCTTTCCAAGTATTTCGGAGTGATTTTCAAGCATCTCCAACGTACATTTTCGGGCTTTCCAAGTATTTGGGAGTGATTTTCAAGCACCTCCAAAGTATATTTTCGATCTTTCTAAGTATTTCGGAGTGATTTTCTAGCATCTCCAAAGTACATTTTCGGTCTTTCCAAGTATTTCGGAGTGATTTTCAAGCATCTTTAAAGTACATTTTCAGTTATTCCAAGTATTTGGAAGTGATTTTCAAGCCTCGCCAAAGAACATTTTCAGTCTTTCCAAGTACTTGGGGGCTTTTCAAGCATCTCTAAAGGACATTTTTGAGCTTTTCAAGTATTTTTAATGATTTTCAAGTGACTCCAAAGTATATTTTCAGTCTTTTCAAGTACTTCTAAGCGATTTTTAGGCATCTCCATAGTACATTTTCGGTCTTTCCAAGTACTTGGAAAAGATTTTCAAGCATCTCCAAAGTACATTTTCGGTCTTTTTAAGGACTTAAGGGGTATTTTTATGCTCTTTGATAGATATTTGAACTAAACCATGTAGATAATCATCCAGCATGCAAATTTTTGTGCTTAACTTGGAAATTTATACTTGAAATCAGCAATTTTGTTTTGAAAAAAACCTCAAAAATTGCCTATCTTTGAACGCTTGTAACTTTTTTGTCTTTCGTCCTACGTTAAATTTGACCCCCATGTTGACGGTTCTACGTCAAATTTCCTTTCTTTTGCTGAAAACGGCGTCCTTTTATCTCTTCTAGTTTTCGAGCTATTCACGTTTAAAGTTGGAGGTTTTTTCAGAAAAAGAGCATTTACGTTATTTCGGCACGAATTGAGCTATCGAGCTAGGCATTCCTCTAAGCATTTCGCCTAGCTTCTTTGGTCATTTTGAACGTTTCCAACGAGCATTTTCGGTCTTTCCAAGTATTTCGGAGTGATTTTCAAGCATCTCCAACGTACATTTTCGGGGCTTTCCAAGTATTTGGGAGTGATTTTCAAGCACCTCCAAAGTATATTTTCGATCTTTCTAAGTATTTCGGAGTGATTTTCTAGCATCTCCAAAAGTACATTTTCGGTCTTTCCAAGTATTTCGGAGTGATTTTCAAGCATCTTTAAAGTACATTTTCGGTCTTTCCAAGTATTTCGGGGTGATTTTCAAGCATCTTTAAAGTACATTTTCAGTTATTCCAAGTATTTGGAAGTGATTTTCAAGCCTCGCCAAAGAACATTTTCAGTCTTTCCAAGTATTTCGGAGTGATTTTCAAGCATCTTTAAAGTACATTTTTCGGTCTTTCCAAGTATTTCGAGGTGATTTTCAAGCCTCGCCAAAGAACATTTTTAGTCTTTCCAAGTACTTGGTGGGCATTCCAAGCATCTCCAAAGGACATTTTTGAGCTTTTCAAGTATTTTGAGTGATTTTCAAGTGACTCAAAAGTATATTTTCAGTCTTTTCAAGTACTTCTAAGCGATTTTTAAGCATCTCCATAGTAACATTTTCGGTCTTTCCAAGTACTTGGAAAAGATTTTCATGCATCTCCAAAGTACATTTTCGGTCTTTTTAAGGACTAAAGGGGTATTTTTATGCTCTTTGATAGATATTTAAACTAAACCATGTAGATTATCATCCAGTATGCAATTTTTGTGCTTAACTTGGAAGTTTATACTTGAAATCAGCAATTTTGTTTTGAAAAAATCCTCAAAAATTGCCTATCTTTGAACGCTTGTAACTTTTTTGTCTTTCGTCCTACGTTAAATTTGACCCCCATGTTGACGGTTCTACGTCAAATTTCCTTTCTTTTGCTGAAAACGGCGTCCTTTTATCTCTTCTAGTTTTCGAGCTATTCACGTTTAAAGTTGGAGGTTTTTTCAGAAAAAGAGCATTTACGTTATTTCGGCCCGAATTGAGCTATCGAGCTAGGCATTCCTCTAAGCATTTCGCCTAGCTTCTTTGGTCATTTTGAACGTTTCCAACGAGCATTTTCGGTCTTTCCAAGTATTTCGGAGTGATTTTCAAGCATCTCCAACGTACATTTTCGGGCTTTCCAAGTATTTGGGAGTGATTTTCAAGCACCTCCAAAGTATATTTTCGATCTTTCTAAGTATTTCGGAGTGATTTTCTAGCATCTCCAAAGTACATTTTCGGTCTTTCCAAGTATTTCGGAGTGATTTTCAAGCATCTTTAAAGTACATTTTCGGTCTTTCCAAGTATTTCGGGTGATTTTCAAGCATCTTTAAAGTACATTTTCAGTTATTCCAAGTATTTGGAAGTGATTTTCAAGCCTCGCCAAAGAACATTTTCAGTCTTTCCAAGTATTTCGGAGTGATTTTCAAGCATCTTTAAAGTACATTTTCGGTCTTTCCAAGTATTTCGAGGTGATTTTTCAATCCTCGCCAAAGAACATTTTTAGTCTTTCCAAGTACTTGGTGGGCATTCCAAGCATCTCCAAAGGACATTTTTGAGCTTTTCAAGTATTTTGAGTGATTTTCAAGTGACTCAAAGTATATTTTCAGTCTTTTCAAGTACTTCTAAGCGATTTTAAGCATCTCCATAGTACATTTTCGGTCTTTCCAAGTACTTGGAAAAGATTTTCATGCATCTCCAAAGTACATTTTCGGTGTTTTCTAAGGACTAAACGGGGTATTTTTATTGCTCTGTTGATAGATATTTAAACTAAACCATGTAGATTTTCATCCAGTATGCAATTTTTGTGCTTAACTTGGAAGTTTATACTTGAAATCAGCAATTTTGTTTGAAAAAATCCTCAAAAATTGCCTATCTTTGAACGCTTGTAACTTTTTTTGTCTTTCGTCCTACGTTAAATTTGACCCCCATGTTGACGGTTCTTCGTCAAATTTCCTTTCTTTTGCTGAAAACGGCGTCCTTTTATCTCTTCTAGTTTTCGAGCTATTCACGTTTAAAGGTTGGAGGTTTTTTTCAGAAAAGAGCATTTACGTTATTTCGGCCCGAATTGAGCTATCGAGCTAGGCATTCCTCTAAGCATTTCGCCTAGCTTCTTTGGTCATTTTGAACGTTTCCAACGAGCATTTTCGGTCTTTCCAAGTATTTCGGAGTGATTTTCAAGCATCTCCAACGTACATTTTCGGGCTTTCCAAGTATTTGGGAGTGATTTTCAAGCACCTCCAAAGTATAATTTTCGATCTTTCTAAGTATTTCGGAGTGATTTTCTAGCATCTCCAAAGTACATTTTCGGTCTTTCCAAGTATTTCGGAGTGATTTTCAAGCATCTTTAAAGTACATTTTCGGTCTTTCCAAGTATTTCGGGGTGATTTTCAAGCATCTTTAAAGTACATTTTCAGTTATTCCAAGTATTTGGAAGTGATTTTCAAGCCTCGCCAAAGAACATTTTCAGTCTTTCCAAGTATTTCGGAGTGATTTTCAAGCATCTTTAAAGTACATTTTCGGTCTTTCCAAGTATTTCGAGGTGATTTTCAATCCTCGCCAAAGAACATTTTTAGTCTTTCCAAGTACTTGGTGGGCATTCCAAGCATCTCCAAAGGACATTTTTGAGCTTTTCAAGTATTTTGAGTGATTTTTCAAGTGACTCAAAAGTATATTTTCAGTCTTTTCAAGTACTTCTAAGCGATTTTTAAGCATCTCCATAGTACATTTTCGGTCTTTCCAAGTACTTGGAAAAGATTTTCATGCATCTCCAAAGTACATTTTCGGTCTTTTTAAGGACTAAAGGGGTATTTTTTATGCTCTGTGATAGATATTTAAACTAAACCATGTAGGATTATCATCCAGTATGCAAAATTTTTGGTGCTTAACTTGGAAGTTTATACTTGAAAATCAGCAATTTTGTTTTGAAAAAATCCTCAAAATTGCCTATCTTTGAACGCTTGTAACTTTTTTGGTCTTTCGTCCTACGTTAAATTTGACCCCCATGTTGACGGTTCTACGTCAAATTTCCTTTCTTTTGCTGAAAACGGCGTCCTTTTATCTCTTCTAGTTTTCGAGCTATTCACGGTTTAAAGTGGAGGTTTTTTCAGAAAAAGAGCATTTACGTTATTTCGGCCCGAATTGAGCTATCGAGCTAGGCATTCCTCTAAGCATTTCGCCTAGCTTCTTTGGTCATTTTGAACGTTTCCAACGAGCATTTTCGGTCTTTCCAAGTATTTCGGAGTGATTTTCAAGCATCTCCAACGTACATTTTCGGGCTTTCCAAGTATTTGGGAGTGATTTTCAAGCACCTCCAAAGTATATTTTCGATCTTTCTAAGTATTTCGGAGTGATTTTCTAGCATCTCCAAAGTACATTTTCGGTCTTTCCAAGTATTTCGGAGTGATTTTCAAGCATCTTTAAAGTACATTTTCGGTCTTTCCAAGTATTTCGGGGTGATTTTCAAGCATCTTTAAAGTACATTTTCAGTTATTCCAAGTATTTGGAAGTGATTTTCAAGCCTCGCCAAAGAACATTTTCAGTCTTTCCAAGTACTTGGGGGGCTTTTCAAGCATCTCTAAAGGAAATTTTTGAGCTTTTCAAGTATTTTTAATGATTTTCAAGTGACTCCAAAGTATATTTTCAGTCTTTTCAAGTACTTCTAAGCGATTTTGTAGGGCATCTCCATAGTACATTTTCGGTCTTTCCAAGTACTTGGAAAAGATTTTCATGCATCTCCAAAGTACATTTTCGGTCTTTTTAAGGACTAAAGGGTATTTTTATGCTCTTTGATAGATATTTAAACTAAACCATGTAGATAATCATCCAGCATGCAAATTTTTGTGCTTAACTTGGAAATTTATACTTGAAATCAGCAATTTTGTTTTGAGAAAAAAAACCTCAAAAGGTTGCCTATCTTTGAACGCTTGTAACTTTTTTGTCTTTCGTCCTACGTTAAATTTGACCCCCCATGTTGACGGTTTCTACGTCAAATTTCCTTTCTTTGCTGAAAACGGCGTCCTTTTATCTCTTCTAGTTTTCGGAGCTATTCACGTTTAAAGTTGGAGCTTTTTTCAGAAAAAGAGCATTTACGTTATTTCGGCACGAATTGAGCTATCGAGCTAGGCATTCCTCTAAGCATTTCGCCTAGCTTCTTTGGTCATTTTGAACGTTTCCAACGAGCATTTTCGGTCTTTCCAAGTATTTCGGAGTGATTTTCAAGCATCTCCAACGTACATTTTCGGGCTTTCCAAGTATTTGGGAGTGATTTCAAGCATCTCCAACGTACATTTTCGGGCTTTCCAAGTATTTGGGAGTGATTTTCAAGCACCTCCAAAGTATATTTTCGATCTTCTAAGTATTTCGGAGTGATTTTCTAGCATCTCCAAAGTACATTTTCGGTCTTTCCAAGTATTTCGGGGTGATTTTCAAGCATCTTTAAAGTACATTTTCAGTTATTCCAAGTATTTGGAAGTGATTTTCAAGCCTCGCCAAAGAACATTTTCAGTCTTTCCAAGTATTTCGGAGTGATTTTTCAAGCATCTTTAAAGTACATTTTCGGTCTTTCCAAGTATTTCGAGGTGATTTTCAAGCCTCGCCAAAGAACATTTTTAGTCTTTCCAAGTACTTGGTGGGCATTCCAAGCATCTCCAAAGGACATTTTGAGCTTTTCAAGTATTTTGAGTGATTTTCAAGTGGACTCAAAAGTATATTTTCAGTCTTTTCAAGTACTTCTAAGCGATTTTTAAGCATCTCCATAGTACATTTTCGGTCTTTCCAAGTACTTGGAAAAGATTTTCATGCATCTCCAAAGTACATTTTCGGTCTTTTTAAGGACTAAAGGGGTATTTTTATGCTCTTTGATAGATATTTAAAACTAAACCATGTAGATTATCATCCAGTATGCAAATTTTTGTGCTTAACTTGGAAGTTTATACTTGAAATCAGCAATTTTGTTTTGAAAAAATCCTCAAAAATTGCCTATCTTTGAACGCTTGTAACTTTTTTGTCTTTCGTCCTACGTTAAACTTTGACCCCCATGTTGACGGTTCTACGTCAAATTTCCTTTCTTTTGCTGAAAACGCGTCCTTTTATCTCTTCTAGTTTTCGAGCTATTCACGTTTAAAGGTTGGAGGTTTTTTCAGAAAAAGAGCATTTACGTTATTTCGGCCCCGAATTGAGCTATCGAGCTAGGCATTCCTCTAAGGCATTTCGCCTAGCTTCTTTGGTCATTTTGAACGTTTCCAACGAGCATTTTCGTCTTTCCAGTATTTCGGAGTGATTTTCAAGCATCTCCAACGTACATTTTCGGGCTTTCCAGTATTTGGGAGTGATTTTCAAGCACCTCCAAAGTATATTTTCGGATCTTTCTAAGTATTTCGGAGTGATTTTCTAGCATCTCCAAAAGTACATTTTCGGTCTATTTTCAAGCATCTTTAAAGTACATTTTCAGTTATTCCAAGTATTTGGAAGTGATTTTCAAGCCTCGCCAAAGAACATTTTCAGTCTTTCCAAGTACTTGGGGGGCTTTTCAAGCATCTCTAAAGGACATTTTTGAGCTTTTCATGTATTTTTAATGATTTTCAAGTGACTCCAAAGTATATTTTCAGTCTTTTCAAGTACTTCTAAGTGATTTTTAGGCATCTCCATAGTACATTTTCGGTCTTTCCAAGTACTTGGAAAAGATTTTCAAGCATCTCCAAAGTACATTTTCGGTCTTTTTAAGGACTTAAGGGGTATTTTTATGCTCTTTGATAGATATTTGAACTAAACCATGTAGATAATCATCCAGCATGCAAATTTTTGTGCTTAACTTGGAAATTTATACTTGAAATCAGCAATTTTGTTTTGAAAAAAACCTCAAAAATTGCCTATCTTTGAACGCTTGTAACTTTTTTGTCTTTCGTCCTACGTTAAATTTGACCCCCATGTTGACGGTTCTACGTCAAATTTCCTTTCTTTTGCTGAAAACGGCGTCCTTTTATCTCTTCTAGTTTTCGAGCTATTCACGTTTAAAGTTGGAGGTTTTTTCAGAAAAAGAGCATTTACGTTATTTCGGCACGAATTGAGCTATCGAGCTAGGCATTCCTCTAAGCATTTCGCCTAGCTTCTTTGGTCATTTTGAACGTTTCCAACGAGCATTTTCGGTCTTTCCAAGTATTTCGGAGTGATTTTCAAGCATCTCCAACGTACATTTTCGGGCTTTCCAAGTATTTGGGAGTGATTTTCAAGCACCTCCAAAGTATATTTTCGATCTTTCTAAGTATTTCGGAGTGATTTTCTAGCATCTCCAAAGTACATTTTCGGTCTTTCCAAGTATTTCGGAGTGATTTTCAAGCATCTTTAAAGTACATTTTCAGTTATTCCAAGTATTTGGAAGTGATTTTCAAGCCTCGCCAAAGAACATTTTCAGTCTTTCCAAGTACTTGGGGGCTTTTCAAGCATCTCTAAAGGAAATTTTTGAGCTTTTCAAGTATTTTTAATGATTTTCAAGTGACTCCAAAGTATATTTTCAGTCTTTTCAAGTACTTCTAAGTGATTTTTAAGCATCTCCATAGTACATTTTCGGTCTTTCCAAGTACTTGGAAAAGATTTTCAAGCATCTCCAAAGTACATTTTCGGTCTTTTCAAGGACTTAAGGGGTATTTTTATGCTCTTTGATAGATATTTGAACTAAACCATGTAGATAATCATCCAGCATGCAAATTTTTGTGCTTAACTTGGAAATTTATACTTGAAATCAGCAATTTTGTTTTGAAAAAAACCTCAAAAATTGCCTATCTTTGAACGCTTGTAACTTTTTTGTCTTTCGTCCTACGTTAAATTTGACCCCCATGTTGACGGTTCTACGTCAAATTTCCTTTCTTTTGCTGAAAACGGCGTCCTTTTATCTCTTCTAGTTTTCGAGCTATTCACGTTTAAAGTTGGAGGTTTTTTCAGAAAAAGAGCATTTACGTTATTTCGGCACGAATTGAGCTATCGAGCTAGGCATTCCTCTAAGCATTTCGCCTAGCTTCTTTGGTCATTTTGAACGTTTCCAACGAGCATTTTCGGTCTTTCCAAGTATTTCGGAGTGATTTTCAAGCATCTCCAACGTACATTTTCGGGCTTTCCAAGTATTTGGGAGTGATTTTCAAGCACCTCCAAAGTATATTTTCGATCTTTCTAAGTATTTCGGAGTGATTTTCTAGCATCTCCAAAGTACATTTTCGGTCTTTCCAAGTATTTCGGAGTGATTTTCAAGCATCTTTAAAGTACATTTTCAGTTATTCCAAGTATTTGGAAGTGATTTTCAAGCCTCGCCAAAGAACATTTTCAGTCTTTCCAAGTACTTGGGGGGCTTTTCAAGCATCTCTAAAGGACATTTTTGAGCTTTTCAAGTATTTTTAATGATTTTCAAGTGACTCCAAAGTATATTTTCAGTCTTTTCAAGTACTTCTAAGCGATTTTTAAGCATCTCCATAGTACATTTTCGGTCTTTCCAAGTACTTGGAAAAGATTTTCAAGCATCTCCAAAGTACATTTTCGGTCTTTTCAAGGACTTAAGGGGTATTTTTATGCTCTTTGATAGATATTTGAACTAAACCATGTAGATAATCATCCAGCATGCAAATTTTTGTGCTTAACTTGGAAATTTATACTTGAAATCAGCAATTTTGTTTTGAAAAAAACCTCAAAAATTGCCTATCTTTGAACGCTTGTAACTTTTTTGTCTTTCGTCCTACGTTAAATTTGATCCCCATGTTGACGGTTCTACGTCAAATTTCCTTTCTTTTGCTGAAAACGGCGTCCTTTTATCTCTTCTAGTTTTCGAGCTATTCACGTTTAAAGTTGGAGGTTTTTTCAGAAAAAGAGCATTTACGTTATTTCGGCACGAATTGAGCTATCGAGCTAGGCATTCCTCTAAGCATTTCGCCTAGCTTCTTTGGTCATTTTGAACGTTTCCAACGAGCATTTTCGGTCTTTCCAAGTATTTCGGAGTGATTTTCAAGCATCTCCAACGTACATTTTCGGGCTTTCCAAGTATTTGGGAGTGATTTTCAAGCACCTCCAAAGTATATTTTCGATCTTTCTAAGTATTTCGGAGTGATTTTCTAGCATCTCCAAAGTACATTTTCGGTCTTTCCAAGTATTTCGGAGTGATTTTCAAGCATCTTTAAAGTACATTTTCGGTCTTTCCAAGTATTTCGGGGTGATTTTCAAGCATCTTTAAAGTACATTTTCAGTTATTCCAAGTATTTGGAAGTGATTTTCAAGCCTCGCCAAAGAACATTTTCAGTCTTTCCAAGTATTTCGGAGTGATTTTCAAGCATCTTTAAAGTACATTTTCGGTCTTTCCAAGTATTTCGAGGTGATTTTCAAGCCTCGCCAAAGAACATTTTTAGTCTTTCCAAGTACTTGGTGGGCATTCCAAGCATCTCCAAAGGACATTTTTGAGCTTTTCAAGTATTTTGAGTGATTTTCAAGTGACTCAAAAGTATATTTTCAGTCTTTTCAAGTACTTCTAAGCGATTTTTAAGCATCTCCATAGTACATTTTCGGTCTTTCCAAGTACTTGGAAAAGATTTTCATGCATCTCCAAAGTACATTTTCGGTCTTTTTAAGGACTAAAGGGGTATTTTTATGCTCTTTGATAGATATTTAAACTAAACCATGTAGATTATCATCCAGTATGCAAATTTTTGTGCTTAACTTGGAAGTTTATACTTGAAATCAGCAATTTTGTTTTGAAAAAATCCTCAAAAATTGCCTATCTTTGAACGCTTGTAACTTTTTTGTCTTTCGTCCTACGTTAAATTTGACCCCCATGTTGACGGTTCTACGTCAAATTTCCTTTCTTTTGCTGAAAACGGCGTCCTTTTATCTCTTCTAGTTTTCGAGCTATTCACGTTTAAAGTTGGAGGTTTTTTCAGAAAAAGAGCATTTACGTTATTTCGGCCCGAATTGAGCTATCGAGCTAGGCATTCCTCTAAGCATTTCGCCTAGCTTCTTTGGTCATTTTGAACGTTTCCAACGAGCATTTTCGGTCTTTCCAAGTATTTCGGAGTGATTTTCAAGCATCTCCAACGTACATTTTCGGGCTTTCCAAGTATTTGGGAGTGATTTTCAAGCACCTCCAAAGTATATTTTCGATCTTTCTAAGTATTTCGGAGTGATTTTCTAGCATCTCCAACGTACATTTTCGGGCTTTCCAAGTATTTGGGAGTGATTTTCAAGCACCTCCAAAGTATATTTTCGATCTTTCTAAGTATTTCGGAGTGATTTTCAAGCATCTTTAAAGTACATTTTCGGTCTTTCCAAGTATTTCGGGGTGATTTTCAAGCATCTTTAAAGTACATTTTCAGTTATTCCAAGTATTTGGAAGTGATTTTCAAGCCTCGCCAAAGAACATTTTCAGTCTTTCCAAGTATTTCGGAGTGATTTTCAAGCATCTTTAAAGTACATTTTCGGTCTTTCCAAGTATTTCGAGGTGATTTTCAATCCTCGCCAAAGAACATTTTTAGTCTTTCCAAGTACTTGGTGGGCATTCCAAGCATCTCCAAAGGACATTTTTGAGCTTTTCAAGTATTTTGAGTGATTTTCAAGTGACTCAAAAGTATATTTTCAGTCTTTTCAAGTACTTCTAAGCGATTTTTAAGCATCTCCATAGTACATTTTCGGTCTTTCCAAGTACTTGGAAAAGATTTTCATGCATCTCCAAAGTACATTTTCGGTCTTTTTAAGGACTAAAGGGGTATTTTTATGCTCTTTGATAGATATTTAAACTAAACCATGTAGATTATCATCCAGTATGCAAATTTTTGTGCTTAACTTGGAAGTTTATACTTGAAATCAGCAATTTTGTTTTGAAAAAATCCTCAAAAATTGCCTATCTTTGAACGCTTGTAACTTTTTTGTCTTTCGTCCTACGTTAAATTTGACCCCCATGTTGACGGTTCTACGTCAAATTTCCTTTCTTTTGCTGAAAACGGCGTCCTTTTATCTCTTCTAGTTTTCGAGCTATTCACGTTTAAAGTTGGAGGTTTTTTCAGAAAAAGAGCATTTACGTTATTTCGGCCCGAATTGAGCTATCGAGCTAGGCATTCCTCTAAGCATTTCGCCTAGCTTCTTTGGTCATTTTGAACGTTTCCAACGAGCATTTTCGGTCTTTCCAAGTATTTCGGAGTGATTTTCAAGCATCTCCAACGTACATTTTCGGGCTTTCCAAGTATTTGGGAGTGATTTTCAAGCACCTCCAAAGTATATTTTCGATCTTTCTAAGTATTTCGGAGTGATTTTCTAGCATCTCCAAAGTACATTTTCGGTCTTTCCAAGTATTTCGGAGTGATTTTCAAGCATCTTTAAAGTACATTTTCGGTCTTTCCAAGTATTTCGGGGTGATTTTCAAGCATCTTTAAAGTACATTTTCAGTTATTCCAAGTATTTGGAAGTGATTTTCAAGCCTCGCCAAAGAACATTTTCAGTCTTTCCAAGTACTTGGGGGGCTTTTCAAGCATCTCTAAAGGACATTTTTGAGCTTTTCAAGTATTTTTAATGATTTTCAAGTGACTCCAAAGTATATTTTCAGTCTTTTCAAGTACTTCTAAGCGATTTTTAGGCATCTCCATGGTACATTTTCGGTCTTTCCAAGTACTTGGAAAAGATTTTCATGCATCTCCAAAGTACATTTTCGGTCTTTTTAAGGACTAAAGGGGTATTTTTATGCTCTTTGATAGATATTTAAACTAAACCATGTAGATAATCATCCAGCATGCAAATTTTTGTGCTTAACTTGGAAATTTATACTTGAAATCAGCAATTTTGTTTTGAAAAAAACCTCAAAAGTTGCCTATCTTTGAACGCTTGTAACTTTTTTGTCTTTCGTCCTACGTTAAATTTGACCCCCATGTTGACGGTTCTACGTCAAATTTCCTTTCTTTTGCTGAAAACGGCGTCCTTTTATCTCTTCTAGTTTTCGAGCTATTCACGTTTAAAGTTGGAGGTTTTTTCAGAAAAAGAGCATTTACGTTATTTCGGCCCGAATTGAGCTATCGAGCTAGGCATTCCTCTAAGCATTTCGCCTAGCTTCTTTGGTCATTTTGAACGTTTCCAACGAGCATTTTCGGTCTTTCCAAGTATTTCGGAGTGATTTTCAAGCATCTCCAACGTACATTTTCGGGCTTTCCAAGTATTTGGGAGTGATTTTCAAGCATCTCCAACGTACATTTTCGGGCTTTCCAAGTATTTGGGAGTGATTTTCAAGCACCTCCAAAGTATATTTTCGATCTTTCTAAGTATTTCGGAGTGATTTTCTAGCATCTCCAAAGTACATTTTCGGTCTTTCCAAGTATTTCGGGGTGATTTTCAAGCATCTTTAAAGTACATTTTCAGTTATTCCAAGTATTTGGAAGTGATTTTCAAGCCTCGCCAAAGAACATTTTCAGTCTTTCCAAGTATTTCGGAGTGATTTTCAAGCATCTTTAAAGTACATTTTCGGTCTTTCCAAGTATTTCGAGGTGATTTTCAAGCCTCGCCAAAGAACATTTTTAGTCTTTCCAAGTACTTGGTGGGCATTCCAAGCATCTCCAAAGGACATTTTTGAGCTTTTCAAGTATTTTGAGTGATTTTCAAGTGACTCAAAAGTATATTTTCAGTCTTTTCAAGTACTTCTAAGCGATTTTTAAGCATCTCCATAGTACATTTTCGGTCTTTCCAAGTACTTGGAAAAGATTTTCATGCATCTCCAAAGTACATTTTCGGTCTTTTTAAGGACTAAAGGGGTATTTTTATGCTCTTTGATAGATATTTAAACTAAACCATGTAGATTATCATCCAGTATGCAAATTTTTGTGCTTAACTTGGAAGTTTATACTTGAAATCAGCAATTTTGTTTTGAAAAAATCCTCAAAAATTGCCTATCTTTGAACGCTTGTAACTTTTTTGTCTTTCGTCCTACGTTAAATTTGACCCCCATGTTGACGGTTCTACGTCAAATTTCCTTTCTTTTGCTGAAAACGGCGTCCTTTTATCTCTTCTAGTTTTCGAGCTATTCACGTTTAAAGTTGGAGGTTTTTTCAGAAAAAGAGCATTTACGTTATTTCGGCCCGAATTGAGCTATCGAGCTAGGCATTCCTCTAAGCATTTCGCCTAGCTTCTTTGGTCATTTTGAACGTTTCCAACGAGCATTTTCGGTCTTTCCAAGTATTTCGGAGTGATTTTCAAGCATCTCCAACGTACATTTTCGGGCTTTCCAAGTATTTGGGAGTGATTTTCAAGCACCTCCAAAGTATATTTTCGATCTTTCTAAGTATTTCGGAGTGATTTTCTAGCATCTCCAAAGTACATTTTCGGTCTTTCCAAGTATTTCGGAGTGATTTTCAAGCATCTTTAAAGTACATTTTCAGTTATTCCAAGTATTTGGAAGTGATTTTCAAGCCTCGCCAAAGAACATTTTCAGTCTTTCCAAGTACTTGGGGGGCTTTTCAAGCATCTCTAAAGGACATTTTTGAGCTTTTCATGTATTTTTAATGATTTTCAAGTGACTCCAAAGTATATTTTCAGTCTTTTCAAGTACTTCTAAGTGATTTTTAGGCATCTCCATAGTACATTTTCGGTCTTTCCAAGTACTTGGAAAAGATTTTCAAGCATCTCCAAAGTACATTTTCGGTCTTTTTAAGGACTTAAGGGGTATTTTTATGCTCTTTGATAGATATTTGAACTAAACCATGTAGATAATCATCCAGCATGCAAATTTTTGTGCTTAACTTGGAAATTTATACTTGAAATCAGCAATTTTGTTTTGAAAAAAACCTCAAAAATTGCCTATCTTTGAACGCTTGTAACTTTTTTGTCTTTCGTCCTACGTTAAATTTGACCCCCATGTTGACGGTTCTACGTCAAATTTCCTTTCTTTTGCTGAAAACGGCGTCCTTTTATCTCTTCTAGTTTTCGAGCTATTCACGTTTAAAGTTGGAGGTTTTTTCAGAAAAAGAGCATTTACGTTATTTCGGCACGAATTGAGCTATCGAGCTAGGCATTCCTCTAAGCATTTCGCCTAGCTTCTTTGGTCATTTTGAACGTTTCCAACGAGCATTTTCGGTCTTTCCAAGTATTTCGGAGTGATTTTCAAGCATCTCCAACGTACATTTTCGGGCTTTCCAAGTATTTGGGAGTGATTTTCAAGCACCTCCAAAGTATATTTTCGATCTTTCTAAGTATTTCGGAGTGATTTTCTAGCATCTCCAAAGTACATTTTCGGTCTTTCCAAGTATTTCGGAGTGATTTTCAAGCATCTTTAAAGTACATTTTCAGTTATTCCAAGTATTTGGAAGTGATTTTCAAGCCTCGCCAAAGAACATTTTCAGTCTTTCCAAGTACTTGGGGGGCTTTTCAAGCATCTCTAAAGGACATTTTTGAGCTTTTCAAGTATTTTTAATGATTTTCAAGTGACTCCAAAGTATATTTTCAGTCTTTTCAAGTACTTCTAAGTGATTTTTAAGCATCTCCATAGTACATTTTCGGTCTTTCCAAGTACTTGGAAAAGATTTTCAAGCATCTCCAAAGTACATTTTCGGTCTTTTCAAGGACTTAAGGGGTATTTTTATGCTCTTTGATAGATATTTGAACTAAACCATGTAGATAATCATCCAGCATGCAAATTTTTGTGCTTAACTTGGAAATTTATACTTGAAATCAGCAATTTTGTTTTGAAAAAAACCTCAAAAATTGCCTATCTTTGAACGCTTGTAACTTTTTTGTCTTTCGTCCTACGTTAAATTTGATCCCCATGTTGACGGTTCTACGTCAAATTTCCTTTCTTTTGCTGAAAACGGCGTCCTTTTATCTCTTCTAGTTTTCGAGCTATTCACGTTTAAAGTTGGAGGTTTTTTCAGAAAAAGAGCATTTACGTTATTTCGGCACGAATTGAGCTATCGAGCTAGGCATTCCTCTAAGCATTTCGCCTAGCTTCTTTGGTCATTTTGAACGTTTCCAACGAGCATTTTCGGTCTTTCCAAGTATTTCGGAGTGATTTTCAAGCATCTCCAACGTACATTTTCGGGCTTTCCAAGTATTTGGGAGTGATTTTCAAGCACCTCCAAAGTATATTTTCGATCTTTCTAAGTATTTCGGAGTGATTTTCTAGCATCTCCAAAGTACATTTTCGGTCTTTCCAAGTATTTCGGAGTGATTTTCAAGCATCTTTAAAGTACATTTTCGGTCTTTCCAAGTATTTCGGGGTGATTTTCAAGCATCTTTAAAGTACATTTTCAGTTATTCCAAGTATTTGGAAGTGATTTTCAAGCCTCGCCAAAGAACATTTTCAGTCTTTCCAAGTATTTCGGAGTGATTTTCAAGCATCTTTAAAGTACATTTTCGGTCTTTCCAAGTATTTCGAGGTGATTTTCAAGCCTCGCCAAAGAACATTTTTAGTCTTTCCAAGTACTTGGTGGGCATTCCAAGCATCTCCAAAGGACATTTTTGAGCTTTTCAAGTATTTTGAGTGATTTTCAAGTGACTCAAAAGTATATTTTCAGTCTTTTCAAGTACTTCTAAGCGATTTTTAAGCATCTCCATAGTACATTTTCGGTCTTTCCAAGTACTTGGAAAAGATTTTCATGCATCTCCAAAGTACATTTTCGGTCTTTTTAAGGACTAAAGGGGTATTTTTATGCTCTTTGATAGATATTTAAACTAAACCATGTAGATTATCATCCAGTATGCAAATTTTTGTGCTTAACTTGGAAGTTTATACTTGAAATCAGCAATTTTGTTTTGAAAAAATCCTCAAAAATTGCCTATCTTTGAACGCTTGTAACTTTTTTGTCTTTCGTCCTACGTTAAATTTGACCCCCATGTTGACGGTTCTACGTCAAATTTCCTTTCTTTTGCTGAAAACGGCGTCCTTTTATCTCTTCTAGTTTTCGAGCTATTCACGTTTAAAGTTGGAGGTTTTTTCAGAAAAAGAGCATTTACGTTATCTCGGCCCGAATTGAGCTATTGAGCTAGGCATTCCTCTAAGCATTTCGCCTAGCTTCTTTGGTCATTTTGAACGTTTCCAACGAGCATTTTCGGTCTTTCCAAGTATTTCGGAGTGATTTTCAAGCATCTCCAACGTACATTTTCGGGCTTTCCAAGTATTTGGGAGTGATTTTCAAGCACCTCCAAAGTATATTTTCGATCTTTCTAAGTATTTCGGAGTGATTTTCTAGCATCTCCAAAGTACATTTTCCGTCTTTCCAAGTATTTCGGAGTGATTTTCCAGCATCTTTAAAGTACATTTTCAGTTATTCCAAGTATTTGGAAGTGATTTTCAAGCCTCGCCAAAGAACATTTTCAGTCTTTCCAAGTACTTGGGGGGCTTTTCAAGCATCTCTAAAGGACATTTTTGAGCTTTTCATGTATTTTTAATGATTTTCAAGTGACTCCAAAGTATATTTTCAGTCTTTTCAAGTACTTCTAAGTGATTTTTAGGCATCTCCATAGTACATTTTCGGTCTTTCCAAGTACTTGGAAAAGATTTTCAAGCATCTCCAAAGTACATTTTCGGTCTTTTTAAGGACTTAAGGGGTATTTTTATGCTCTTTGATAGATATTTGAACTAAACCATGTAGATAATCATCCAGCATGCAAATTTTTGTGCTTAACTTGGAAATTTATACTTGAAATCAGCAATTTTGTTTTGAAAAAAACCTCAAAAATTGCCTATCTTTGAACGCTTGTAACTTTTTTGTCTTTCGTCCTACGTTAAATTTGACCCCCATGTTGACGGTTCTACGTCAAATTTCCTTTCTTTTGCTGAAAACGGCGTCCTTTTATCTCTTCTAGTTTTCGAGCTATTCACGTTTAAAGTTGGAGGTTTTTTCAGAAAAAGAGCATTTACGTTATTTCGGCACGAATTGAGCTATCGAGCTAGGCATTCCTCTAAGCATTTCGCCTAGCTTCTTTGGTCATTTTGAACGTTTCCAACGAGCATTTTCGGTCTTTCCAAGTATTTCGGAGTGATTTTCAAGCATCTCCAACGTACATTTTCGGGCTTTCCAAGTATTTGGGAGTGATTTTCAAGCACCTCCAAAGTATATTTTCGATCTTTCTAAGTATTTCGGAGTGATTTTCTAGCATCTCCAAAGTACATTTTCGGTCTTTCCAAGTATTTCGGAGTGATTTTCAAGCATCTTTAAAGTACATTTTCAGTTATTCCAAGTATTTGGAAGTGATTTTCAAGCCTCGCCAAAGAACATTTTCAGTCTTTCCAAGTACTTGGGGGGCTTTTCAAGCATCTCTAAAGGACATTTTTGAGCTTTTCAAGTATTTTTAATGATTTTCAAGTGACTCCAAAGTATATTTTCAGTCTTTTCAAGTACTTCTAAGTGATTTTTAAGGCATCTCCATAGTACATTTTCGGTCTTTCCAAGTACTTGGAAAAGATTTTCAAGCATCTCCAAAGTACATTTTCGGTCTTTTTAAGGACTTAAGGGGTATTTTTATGCTCTTTGATAGATATTTGAACTAAACCATGTAGATAATCATCCAGCATGCAAATTTTTGTGCTTAACTTGGAAATTTATACTTGAAATCAGCAATTTTGTTTTGAAAAAAACCTCAAAAATTGCCTATCTTTGAACGCTTGTAACTTTTTTGTCTTTCGTCCTACGTTAAATTTGACCCCCATGTTGACGGTTCTACGTCAAATTTCCTTTCTTTTGCTGAAAACGGCGTCCTTTTATCTCTTCTAGTTTTCGAGCTATTCACGTTTAAAGTTGGAGGTTTTTTCAGAAAAAGAGCATTTACGTTATTTCGGCCCGAATTGAGCTATCGAGCTAGGCATTCCTCTAAGCATTTCGCCTAGCTTCTTTGGTCATTTTGAACGTTTCCAACGAGCATTTTCGGTCTTTCCAAGTATTTCGGAGTGATTTTCAAGCATCTCCAACGTACATTTTCGGGCTTTCCAAGTATTTGGGAGTGATTTTCAAGCACCTCCAAAGTATATTTTCGATCTTTCTAAGTATTTCGGAGTGATTTTCTAGCATCTCCAAAGTACATTTTCGGTCTTTCCAAGTATTTCGGAGTGATTTTCAAGCATCTTTAAAGTACATTTTCGGTCTTTCCAAGTATTTCGGGGTGATTTTCAAGCATCTTTAAAGTACATTTTCAGTTATTCCAAGTATTTGGAAGTGATTTTCAAGCCTCGCCAAAGAACATTTTCAGTCTTTCCAAGTATTTCGGAGTGATTTTCAAGCATCTTTAAAGTACATTTTCGGTCTTTCCAAGTATTTCGAGGTGATTTTCAAGCCTCGCCAAAGAACATTTTTAGTCTTTCCAAGTACTTGGTGGGCATTCCAAGCATCTCCAAAGGACATTTTTGAGCTTTTCAAGTATTTTGAGTGATTTTCAAGTGACTCAAAAGTATATTTTCAGTCTTTTCAAGTACTTCTAAGCGATTTTTAAGCATCTCCATAGTACATTTTCGGTCTTTCCAAGTACTTGGAAAAGATTTTCATGCATCTCCAAAGTACATTTTCGGTCTTTTTAAGGACTAAAGGGGTATTTTTATGCTCTTTGATAGATATTTAAACTAAACCATGTAGATTATCATCCAGCATGCAAATTTTTGTGCTTAACTTGGAAGTTTATACTTGAAATCAGCAATTTTGTTTTGAAAAAATCCTCAAAAATTGCCTATCTTTGAACGCTTGTAACTTTTTTGTCTTTCGTCCTACGTTAAATTTGACCCCCATGTTGACGGTTCTACGTCAAATTTCCTTTCTTTTGCTGAAAACGGCGTCCTTTTATCTCTTCTAGTTTTCGAGCTATTCACGTTTAAAGTTGGAGGTTTTTTCAGAAAAAGAGCATTTACGTTATTTCGGCCCGAATTGAGCTATCGAGCTAGGCATTCCTCTAAGCATTTCGCCTAGCTTCGTTGGTCATTTTGAACGTTTCCAACGAGCATTTTCGGTCTTTCCAAGTATTTCGGAGTGATTTTCAAGCATCTCCAACGTACATTTTCGGGCTTTCCAAGTATTTGGGAGTGATTTTCAAGCACCTCCAAAGTATATTTTCGATCTTTCTAAGTATTTCGGAGTGATTTTCTAGCATCTCCAAAGTACATTTTCGGTCTTTCCAAGTATTTCGGAGTGATTTTCAAGCATCTTTAAAGTACATTTTCAGTTATTCCAAGTATTTGGAAGTGATTTTCAAGCCTCGCCAAAGAACATTTTCAGTCTTTCCAAGTACTTGGGGGGCTTTTCAAGCATCTCTAAAGACATTTTTGAGCTTTTCAAGTATTTTTAATGATTTTCAAGTGACTCCAAAGTATATTTTCAGTCTTTTCAAGTACTTCTAAGTGATTTTTAGGCATCTCCATAGTACATTTTCGGTCTTTCCAAGTACTTGGAAAAGATTTTCAAGCATCTCCAAAGTACATTTTCGTCTTTTTAAGGACTTAAGGGTATTTTTATGCTCTTTGATAGATATTTGAACTAAACCATGTAGATAATCATCCAGCATGCAAATTTTTGTGCTTAACTTGGAAATTTATACTTGAAATCAGCAATTTTGTTTGAAAAAAAACCTCAAAAATTGCCTATCTTTGAACGCTTGTAACTTTTTTGTCTTTCGTCCTACGTTAAATTTGACCCCCATGTTGACGGTTCTACGTCAAATTCCTTTCTTTTGCTGAAAACGCGTCCTTTTATCTCTTCTAGTTTTCGAGCTATTCACGTTTAAAGTTGGAGGTTTTTTCAGAAAAGAGCATTTACGTTATTTCGGCACGAATTGAGCTATCGAGCTAGGCATTCCTCTAAAGCATTTCGCCTAGCTTCTTTGGTCATTTTGAACGTTTCCAACGAGCATTTTCGGTCTTTCCAAGTATTTCGGAGTGATTTTCAAGCATCTCCAACGTACATTTTCGGGCTTTCCAAGTATTTGGGAGTGATTTTCAAGCACCTCCAAAGTATATTTTCGATCTTTCTAAGTATTTCGGAGTGATTTTCTAGCATCTCCAAAGTACATTTTCGGTCTTTCCAAGTATTTCGGAGTGATTTTCAAGCATCTTTAAAGTACATTTTCGGTCTTTCAAGTATTTCGGGGTGATTTTCAAGCATCTTTAAAGTACATTTTCAGTTATTCCAAGTATTTGGAAGTGATTTTCAAGCCTCGCCAAAGAACATTTTCAGTCTTTCCAAGTATTTCGGAGTGATTTTCAAGCATCTTTAAAGTACATTTTCGGTCTTTCCAAGTATTTCGAGGTGATTTTCAAGCCTCGCCAAAGAACATTTTTAGTCTTTCCAAGTACTTGGTGGGCATTCCAAGCATCTCCAAAGGACATTTTTGAGCTTTTCAAGTATTTTGAGTGATTTTCAAGTGACCTCAAAAAGTATATTTTCAGTCTTTTTCAAGTACTTCTAAGCGATTTTAAGCATCTCCATAGTACATTTTCGGTCTTTCCAAGTACTTGGAAAAGATTTTCATGCATCTCCAAAGTACATTTTCGGTCTTTTTAAGGACTAAAGGGGTATTTTTATGCTCTTTGATAGATATTTAAACTAAACCATGTAGATTATCATCCCAGTATGCAAATTTTTGTGCTTAACTTGAAGTTTATACTTGAAATCAGCAATTTTGTTTTGAAAAAATCCTCAAAAATTGCCTATCTTTGAACGCTTGTAACTTTTATGTCTTTCGTCCTACGTTAAATTTGACCCCCATGTTGACGGTTCTACGTCAAATTTCCTTTCTTTTGCTGAAAAACGGCGTCCTTTTATCTCTTCTAGTTTTCGAGCTATTCACGTTTAAAGTTGGAGGTTTTTTTCAGAAAAAGAGCATTTACGTTATTTCGGCCCGAATTGAGCTATCGAGCTAGGCATTCCTCTAAGCATTTCGCCTAGCTTCTTTGGTCATTTTGAACGTTTCCAACGAGCATTTTCGGTCTTTCCAAGTATTTCGGAGTGATTTTCAAGCATCTCCAACGTACATTTTCGGGCTTTCCAAGTATTTGGGAGTGATTTTCAAGCACCTCCAAAGTATATTTTCGATCTTTCTAAGTATTTCGGAGTGATTTTCTAGCATCTCCATAGTACATTTTCGGTCTTTCCAAGTACTTGGAAAAGATTTTCAAGCATCTTTAAAGTACATTTTCAGTTATTCCAAGTATTTTGAAGTGATTTTCAAGCCTCTCCAAAGAACATTTTCAGTCTTTCCAAGTACTTGGGGGGCTTTTCAAGCATCTCTAAAGGACATTTTTGAGCTTTTCAAGTATTTTTAATGATTTTCAAGTGACTCCAAAGTATATTTTCAGTCTTTTCAAGTACTTCTAAGCGATTTTTAGGCATCTCCATAGTACATTTTCGGTCTTTCCAAGTACTTGGAAAAGATTTTCAAGCATCTCCAAAGTACATTTTCGGTCTTTTTAAGGACTTAAGGGGTATTTTTATGCTCTTTGATAGATATTTGAACTAAACCATGTAGATAATCATCCAGCATGCAAATTTTTGTGCTTAACTTGGAAATTTATACTTGAAATCAGCAATTTTGTTTTGAAAAAACCTCAAAAATTGCCTATCTTTGAACGCTTGTAACTTTTTTTGTCTTTCGTCCTACGTTAAATTTGACCCCCATGTTGACGGTTCTACGTCAAATTCCTTTCTTTTTGCTGAAAACACGGCGTCCTTTTATCTCTTCTAGTTTTCGAGCTATTCACGTTTAAAGTTGGAGGTTTTTCAGAAAAAGAGCATTTACGTTATTTCGGCACGAATTGAGCTATCGAGCTAGGCATTCCTCTAAGCATTTCGCCTAGCTTCTTTGGTCATTTTGAACGTTTCCAACGAGCATTTTCGGTCTTTCCAAGTATTTCGGAGTGATTTTCAAGCATCTCCAACGTACATTTTCGGGGCTTTCCAAGTATTTGGAGTGATTTTCAAGCACCTCCAAAGTATATTTTCGATCTTTCTAAGTATTTCGGAGTGATTTCTAGCATCTCCAAAGTACATTTTCGGTCTTTCCAAGTATTTCGGAGTGATTTTCAAGCATCTTTAAAGTACATTTTCGGTCTTTCCAAGTATTTCGGGGTGATTTTCAAGCATCTTTAAAGTACATTTTCAGTTATTCCAAGTATTTGGAAGTGATTTTCAAGCCTCGCCAAAGAACATTTTCAGTCTTTCCAAGTATTTCGGAGTGATTTTCAAGCATCTCTAAAGTACATTTTCGGTCTTTCCAAGTATTTCGAGGTGATTTTCAAGCCTCGCCAAAGAACATTTTTAGTCTTTCCAAGTACTTGGTGGGCATTCCAAGCATCTCCAAAGGACATTTTTGAGCTTTTCAAGTATTTTGAGTGATTTTCAAGTGACTCAAAAGTATATTTTCAGTCTTTTCAAGTACTTCTAAGCGATTTTTAAGCATCTCCATAGTACATTTTCGGTCTTTCCAAGTACTTGGAAAAGATTTTCATGCATCTCCAAAGTACATTTTCGGTCTTTTAAGGACTAAAGGGGTATTTTTATGCTCTTTGATAGATATTTAAACTAAACCATGTAGATTATCATCCAGTATGCAAATTTTTGTGCTTAACTTGGAAGTTTATACTTGAAATCAGCAATTTTGTTTTGAAAAAAATCCTCAAAATTGCCTATCTTTGAACGCTTGTAACTTTTTTGTCTTTCGTCCTACGTTAAATTTGACCCCCATGTTGACGGTTCTACGTCAAATTTCCTTTCTTTTGCTGAAAAACGGCGTCCTTTTATCTCTTCTAGTTTTCGAGCTATTCACGTTTAAAGTTGGAGGTTTTTCAGAAAAAGAGCATTTACGTTATTTCGGCCCGAATTGAGCTATCGAGCTAGGCATTCCTCTAAGCATTTCGCCTAGCCTTCTTTGGTCATTTTGAACGTTTCCAACGAGCATTTTCGGTCTTTCCAAGTATTTCGGAGTGATTTTCAAGCATCTCCAACGTACATTTTCGGGCTTTCCAAGTATTTGGGAGTGATTTTCAAGCACCTCCAAAGTATATTTTCGGTCTTTCCAAGTATTTCGGAGTGATTTTCTAGCATCTCCAAAGTACATTTTCGGTCTTTCCAAGTATTTCGGAGTGATTTTCAAGCATCTCCAAAGTACATTTTCGGTCTTTCCAAGTATTTCGGGGTGATTTTCAAGCATCTTTAAAGTACATTTTCAGTTATTCCAAGTATTTGGAAGTGATTTTCAAGCCTCGCCAAAGAACATTTTCAGTCTTTCCAAGTACTTGGGGGGCTTTTCAAGCATCTCTAAAGGACATTTTTGAGCTTTTCAAGTATTTTTAATGATTTTCAAGTGACTCCAAAGTATATTTTCAGTCTTTTCAAGTACTTCTAAGTGATTTTTAAGCATCTCCATAGTACATTTTCG